>NW_010358776.1:29957-31855 GCF_000414095.1 Morus notabilis | reverse complement strand
GTGTTCATTTCAAATTTCAAATTGTAATATATATATATATATATATAAATTTTAACACAAAATAACTTAATATTAAAAAAAGTTTAAATAATTCGGGCAATTCGGGCGGGCTCGGGCCGCCCGACCGGGCTCGGGCCGCCCGACCGGGCTCGGGCCGCCTAATACAAGCCCGCGGCCCGTTCAAGGTGAAATTCGGGCTCGGGCGGACGGCCCAAATTTCTCGGGCGGCTCAGGCTCGGGCTCGGGTAAAACTCGGGCTTTTTGGACGGTCGCGGGCGGCCCGTCCAAAGTTCCAGCACTACATTGAATAGGTGCATATCAAGGGGACAGGGACAGTTATCCTAGGGACAATGGCTCCTTTGTTGTTTCTGGTGCAATCCAACTGACATTCAAGTAAACATTTTGCTTCTCTAGCTTGAATGGTTGATGATGTTTTGTTCATCAAAATATGAATATCGAGAAATGTGCATATATGGATGCAAAATATCTCAACTAGTAGACCCAGAAATGTGCATATAGGGGAAACACAAATAGAATCACTATCGTTTGACATATGACAAGGTTTTGAGCAATGTGGTATTGTTTGTTGTTGCCACCAACCTGTGTGGAATGGTTTATGGCTTTTTGCCGGATCTTGATGTAACTTGTCCATTTGTAGTGCTAATTTGCAGACAATTTTTTTTCCTTTTTCTTTTTTCAGTTTCCCCTCTTGCTGTTTAGTTTTGAATAATTTGGTGTGGATAACGGCAAATACCAATTAATGTACTAGTTGGCACCGAATGTTCAATAGGGTTGAAATATTTTTCCAATCATATAATTTTATTCACATTTTTTCCATTTATTTCTCACTTAGCTTGTTATAATTTTGAGTTATAATTATTTGCATAATTTTTTTCTAGTACTTCATTTTTTTAATTATATAACGAATTATATTTTTTTTTTCAAATTACACGTAAAGAATTATATTTATTATATAATTTTTTAAATTACATTATTTTGGTCATAATTCAAATTCAGAAAACAAGACAACCAAACACTGATTCGAATCACATTTCAGGTTAGAATCAAAATCATGTATATACACATCCAAACGAAGGTTCTAAACACTCTTAATCATGAATCATGGATCTAAATACATTTGGTTCATGGATTAGAATCATGAGATTAGAACTATTTTTTATTTACGTGTATTTTTTATGAGAGAAAATACTGTAGCGAATCATAAACCATAATTTGAATCGGGGTACGAATCTCCCAACCAAATAACCATGATTCAAATCACCTTAATTTCAATTCTTATACCAAACGGACCTAAACTTTCGATTTTCTCAATATTTTCTTGGTTATATTGTACGTTTTTTGTTTTTTGGTTCTTTGCTTTTCTAAGTATTGAATCTTATTGTAGACGAGAAAGTTTATGCCCAATATGGAATCTGAAGGTTCTGATGTTTCTCGAGCTGAAGAAATCAAAGTCCTGGCCAATGAAGCGTTTAAAGGTCATAAATCATTCTTCTGGAATCTGCTTTCTAGGGTTATTACTAAAATTATTTTTGCTCAAATATTCGTTATGGAGTTGTTGCACCGACCTTTTGATGAATAGCGGTGCTTTTAAGTGGAATTCAGACCTGACAAAACCATGAACCGTCTTGAAACCGTAGTCCCGTTGGGGACGCCGACAGCGAGTTCTGCAGACTCCCAAGACTCTGGTCTCAGTTTGAACACGGTCATTGGCCTTCTAGGTCGTAATAGTGTGAGGCAAAAACAAACAGAAATTCAAGTGTCCCGCAAAAAATTAAGAAAAGGAAACTAGAATTAGTGTAGTGAGATAATAAGGCTGATGCTTTATAGGTCTATTTCTATCTTCATTGAGAATCCTCTTACCGTTTTGTAGCTTTTCA
>NW_010358776.1:11727-29927 GCF_000414095.1 Morus notabilis | reverse complement strand
CTATGTTATGTAGTTTTATGTTTTCAGCTGTGTGTGCTAATGTTGTCAATTTGCTTTCAGCTCATAAATATGCTCAAGCTATTGAGTTGTACACACAAGCAATTGAATTAAACAGTCGGAATGCTGTATATTGGGCGAACCGTTCATTTGCTCACCTTAAACTAGAGGAATATGGTAGTGCCATACAGGATGCTTCAGAGGCTATTGAAGTTGATCCTAAATATTCAAAGGTATGATTTCCATTCTGAGTTCATGGTTATTCTGCATGTAATTATCCTTGATCACCTTCTAATAATTTTATTGTAATACAGGGTTATTACAGGAGAGGTGCTGCTCATCTTGCTATGGGGAAATTCAAAGAAGCTCTCAAGGATTTTCAGCAGGTGTTTTTTCCCTTTTGTTTTTGTTTGATAGATTTAAAGGGAAAGTTGTTTAATGTTCATCGGTAGAGGAGCTAAATGTTTTTTCTTAAATAATTAAACAAATCGAGCATTATGTATAGTTCAATTATGAGGATGTTCTCAATCTGGATTTTTGACTTGGTTGGCCAAAGATACCATGCTTGCCGTCTATTGATAGTGTGTTCCTATGTTTACCTATTTCTAGTTTTTTGCAATATCCAATATCTAGAAGTTTTTGAAGTTGCACAATGTGGCATGGGATTCTTGACTTGCATATGCAAGTGAATTTTATGTTAACTGGATTGGGTTTGAGTGTAATTGTTTGGAAGGACTAAGAGGTTTTTTTGAAGATTTACATGAGGAACTATAGTTCCTTTGGGTTTGGGTTAAGTTCTAGGTTTCTTCATGGGTTGCTTAGTACCAGAAATTAACTGATATTCCTTTTAATCTTTGGCACATTTAGAAATGTGTAATGAAAGGATTTGAAATTAAGTTCTAGTGGAATTGAAGTAGAAATCAAATTGAAATTGAGTTAAGGTTCCGAGGTGTTCACTTTGTTTTTAGGACTGAACATAAAGTGGTAATGACTACAAAATAACCGTATGCACGTAATTAAAGCACGATTCAAGGACATAATTGAGGGAGGATAGTTTAGGAAATTGGGTATCCCATTTCAATTAGGATTTTAACCTTGCTATTTCATGTTTTTTTTAAAAAAAATTCTATTTCATCTTTGTGTTACACTAGCATTTAATTTATTCTTTTTTTTAATCTAAAATAGGTCAAGAGACTCTGTCCAAATGACCCTGATGCTGCCAGAAAGCTGAAAGAATGCGAGAAAGTAGTAAAGAAACTTAAATTTGAAGAAGCAATTGCTGTACCAGTGTCTCAAAGGCGTTCCATTGTGGAGTCTATTGACTATCGTACTATAGGTATTACTAATTGCTTCATATTTTAATGTCCTTCCATTTTTATTATTAAGTATTGTTACACGTGTTGTTATTTAGGTTTATTTTCTTTTACATATAAACATTTTCTGGTTTTGTTAACTTTCTTTTCCAAAATTTTGTAGTCGACTGGCCATATACTCAAACAATGTTTCTGCTCATTCTGTCTGAATTTGTTGTTCTTGATATAATATGCTCATAATTCATGCTTGTCTTGATTGTATGTATCTGATGCTTTAAGACATAGTAAGATGCATATTGCATAGTATGATCCGAATCAGCAAGTTTGTCAATCAAAACCCTCTGCTTAAAGGTCTAGCTTAAACTATGATTTGTTCATGAGCCTTACTCAATGCATGTCTGATGTGATTGCTTGAGTCATTGCTATCTCGTCTGTTAGCGCTATAGTATCTTAGCTAGGGGGTTTATGTCACTTGTGGCTAGATTCATAGAACTCAATTACAGTTTATGTCAACCTATGATGAGAGGCTAGACCTGATGTTAAGACCTTTTCTGACAAAATAAAAGTGCTCCCACGATAATGCTGATGAGCTTATGGATAGACTCGTGAGTCTTGCTAAGTTCTCATAATATCCCTAACACTCACTCTATTTTGTTGTTTTAGGGGTTCTACGTGTCATTATTGGAGGTATCCACATGTCAACCTTTGATTGGTGTCTGCAGCACTTTTATTCTTTTGACACTATATATATTCAAAAATAGAAATTTTTGGGGGTTGGCAAATTGCACAATCCTACTGGTTTAAGATTTTGAATTTCAAAGTATAAACCTTTGATAGGTGACATGATTGGGAAAGTCAAAACAGTATATAGGTAACGTGACTTGTTAAGCATGGGGTTTCAATCTTAAGTATGTAATAGTGTAACTAGCCCTTTAAGGAAAACCAATTTTGAGTATTTAGTTGGGAGGTTAGCTATTTATGGATTTCAGCTTCATTAGGTTAACAATGCCATCAAGATTTGAAATAATATTGATTTGATCATTACAAAATAACATACACATTCAGGCCTTGTTCGCTTTGCGGATTCAAGTTTTCAATTCGAGCTGAGATGTGACATTTTCTGAGAGCTTTTAACTGTAGCAGAAAAAGTTAAATGTGACATTTTCTGAGAACTTTTAATTATAAAAACATAAAACTGAAAACTCGAATTGGTGAAATGAACGAGGCCTCAACTTGTCGTTTTTGGGTTGGAAGATTGAGTAATTTTGTTATTTCCTTCTGCAATAATGCGATAATAAGAATGTCCTGGTTCGGATGCTTCCTTCCTGTCCTGTATTTGATTCAAAATACTCACACTTGTTGAAACATGAGAACATCGTGTAAAGCAATTAGGTTATAGACTTGGTTGGTGAGGATGGGAACTTTATAGTTTGGTAGTTTGTAGTGAGTAGGCCTTTGTAGATTTTGAGAATTTATACTTCAGTAGAGTGCAATTCCTAATAACTGGATTAGTCATTTTTTTGAGAACTTTTAATTGTAGAAACATATTACTGAAAACCGAATCGGTGAAATGAACGAGGCCTCAACTTGTCGTTTTTGGGTTGGAAGATTGAGTAATTTTGTTATTTCTTTCTGCGATAATAAGAATGTTCCTGGTTCGGATGCACCAATTCCTTCATGTATTTGATTCAAAATACTCACACTTGTTGAAACGTGAGAACATCGTGTAAAGAAATTAGGTTATAGACTTGGTTGGTGAGGATGGGAACTTTATAGTTTGGTAGTTTGTAGCGAGTAGGCCTTTGTAGATTTTGAGATTTTATACTTCAGTAGAGTGCAATTCCTAATAACTGGATTAGTCATCTTTAAAAAAGAAATCTATGTAAATGACACGCAAATACCTAGTATCGACTTTATTGATTTTTAAGGTTTAATCATGAATTTATTGTTACCTTTCTGTAGCCCTCCATTTTCTCAAAGATTAGTGTAATGGATGCCATACTCATGGACCAATTGATGGGCCACTGTAGTTTTCAAAGCTGGCAACACTTTCTTTAAGTAGGGATAGTAGAGTTTAATTGTGTGGCCACAGAATTGCCAAATCACTTAATAAAGTGGTGCATTAATTTGGCATTCCTAGCGTTACTTTTTGCCCAAATGTAGTTCTTTTGCATGGTCAAAAGAATCAAGTGTTCCTTAAAAAAAAAAAAAAACAGAAAATCAGTGATCATAAAACTATGGAAGGTGGATAGTCTTGATTAGAATTCAGCTCACATCTATTAGCGTATTCCCATACTGGAGAGAAAATATGCAACTTTAATGTGTTTGCCTCTGTATTCCTAACACATGCGAGTATGGGAATTTTTTAGGTAGATTGTAGCTGATTAGATATCCACTGTCAACGCTACATGAAGGTTCAATAGAATAAAATTGTCATTTGTCCATCCTCTTCCTGAGATTGTTCCCATGATCTTAGATATTTTGATCTTTTAGGCAAGAAGTTTATGTCTCTAACTCTAAGGTATGCGTTAAGCAGCCTGGATTTTGCCTATGAAGACTGATTAATTCATTGATCATTTCTGAGCATCAGTGTTGTATTTATTGTATTATACCTTGAAAGTTAATTAGTTTAATTGTAGTATTTTTTACAATGTATCATAGGAGGTGAACCCAATCCATCATCAATGTCCACTGAAGTGGCTGTAGCGGCAGTGGCAGTAGCAGTTGTGGCAGTGGTGTTGATGATAGTGGGAACAACAGCAGCCGTAGTGGTATCCACAATATTGGTGGTGCTATTGGTGGTGGTGGTCTAGCTGCATGGGTGGTATCTATACCAAAAGTCAAGTACATGACCTAGGTTTGAGCTTGCAACAAGTCGTATGTGTAACTCTCATCCATTCCAATATTGAATAAGCTTTAAGATTCTAGGAACTGAATAAGAAATAAATTCATTCTCTGATACTGATGGGTAGTGTGACCTGTTGGGCGTGGTACTTAACCTCAAGCTTACAGGATCAAACATTACATCGTTGAGGTTATTTCTTGGTGATATCATTTTTGGCGTCATTACCAATTATTGAGCAAAGGACATTCTTCAATAGAGTTCTCTAGCATAAGATGATTTCTTTAGCTCATTAAGTTGTGGGATTTTGGTCTCTCTCTCTCTCTCTCTCTCTCTCTCTCTCTCTCTCTAAGGACATTCTTCAATAGAGTTCTCTAGCATAAGATGATTTCTTTAGCTGATTAAGTTGTGAGATTTTGGTCTCTCTCTCTCTTTCTTGTCAGAGTTGGTATTATTTTTAAGCTCGTGTTTAACTATGCTATTCTTTGGATAAGTTACAGTTTTTAGATTAGGAAATGATTTTTAAATATATGAAAAATATCAAAATAACAAATCAAATGTAAATCTCACTGAAACAAAATTTAGGAGTAATTCCAAATCTAGTGGATTAGTTTATGGAGTACCAGTACGCTAATATAGTGTGGTTGATTTCGATGTATTTTCTCGTTATTAATTTAAAGAAAGTGTAGCTTTATGGAGGTCTAGCTCCGTTTTATGCTTGTTTGTGTTTTACGCATTGGACTAGGAGCAATATCCGTGTATGATTGAGTGCCTTTATTTAAACAGCTTTTAAAATGCATGTTGCTTGAGGATTCTACTTTTATGAATGAGGTTTATATGCTCCAAGCATCTGGTTCTTACATGTTTAGTTGAATCTTTTAGTCTTTTTTCTATCTAATTGGCGATCTTGGTTAAGTTTTTGTAGTTTCCTTTCATGAAGGAACTTCATAACTTGGTTCTTAACCCCTAAGTGTTAAATTTCTTTTTCTTTGACATCCAGATGTGGAGCCACAATATTCAGGTCCAAAAATTGGAGGAGATGTTATAACATTGGATTTTGTGAAGAAAATGACGGAGGATTTCAAGAACCAAAAAAGCTTGCACAAACGGTATAATGGCAAAAAGAGTATTCGTAGTTATACCTACTTATAAATGGATAATCGGTCTATTTTTTATATTTTGGTTTTCTTCGACCTTTAGATATGCATACCAGATTGTCTTGCAAACAAGAGAAATGTTGCGGGCTCTGCCTTCCCTTGTTGATATAACCGTTCCAGAGGGTAATCACTTTACTGTTTGTGGTGATGTGCATGGTCAGGTAAATTCTTTTAACTCTTAAAATTTTGGAACTAGTGATTTATTTTATTATTATTATTCTTTTTTGAAAAGGAACTAATGCTTTATTTAAAAACAAGGGCGAGCAAGCCTGGGCTGATAGGAAAATCAAGGGAAGATAATGAATTGAATTGAACGCCTGAGATGTTATAGTAATAAGTGTGTGGTTGATTCTGTAGAGGTGGATGGTAACAATTGCATGGGTTGATAGGTATACAATATACTTCCACTCCTGAAACCGAATAGTACTTGAGAGCTCCGTAACCAGCTATCCTACCTTGTCAACCAGAAGTTTCCAGTCTCTTAATATTTAGTGAATAGGAACTTCTTGTCACTTGTTTGAAAGATTATTCAGATCACATGGGTTTTGACTGTCATTTGACATGTCTTATTTATTTATTTATTTTTAATTTTATTTTCTGTTACTTGGTTGCAATGCTAGTATATGTCATTTACACTATTGCGTCTTGAGTTGGCACAGGTTTTGGTTTGGCCAAAATTTTTTTTTTTTTTTTGCAAACTTTATGCTTACTGACTCTTTATCGGTGCTTCGGGTATCAGAATTTTCTCCCCTTTTTCCTTTTTGTGTGTGTGTGTGTGTGTGTGTGTGTGTTACGTTATCTCTGAGCTCCTAGGAAATACTCCAATATTAGGTTCCTGCTTATTACTTAAAACTGTTCTCTTCTTAATGCAGTTCTATGACCTCCTCAACATCTTTGAGCTGAATGGGCTTCCTTCAGAAGAGAATCCATATTTATTTAATGGTGACTTTGTGGATAGAGGATCATTTTCTTTGGAGGTCATCCTCACACTGTTTGCGTTCAAGTGCATGTCTCCGTCAGGTCAACCCCTCTTGACTTTTTCATTTGTCAGCATTTTTCCCCCAAACTTAGTACTGCGTTCCACCAATATTTTGCTTCTTTGAGCAATTTTTGTCTGATTTTAGTAGCTGCTTAACAACCATGTAACTTGTTACTGGTCTTACATGGGGAGTAGAGTGTGCAACTGTTGACGTATTTTTATTTCATTTTTTAAATTTATCGGTTCTTGATTTTCATAAATAAAGTTCCTTTTCAACATTGACAAGTTGTTTTCTTTTGGCATCTTCTGGAGTGCACCTTCATTTATAACTTTTGTGCCCGCCATCATTACATTTCAACTTTGTTTGCGAAATTTTTCTTTAACCTTGTAATTTCATCAGCACTTATTAGCATGTTTGTAAAATTTTCAGCAATGCACCTTGCTAGAGGAAATCACGAGAGCAAGAGCATGAACAAAATATATGGTTTTGAAGGTGAAGTGCGTTCGAAGTTAAGTGAAACATTTGTGGAACTATTTGCAGAAGTTTTCTGTTGCTTACCGTTGGCTCATGTAATAAATCAGAAGGTTTTTGTGGTTCATGGAGGTCTTTTTAGTGTTGATGGGGTGAAACTTTCTGATATTAGAGCAATTGATCGTTTCTGCGAACCTCCCGAGGAAGGTAAGAAGGACAATTTTTTCCTTTCCTTAGTTGTAGACTAGACTCCTAGACTTAAAAAGGTGGTGATACTGTGGAATCTGAAAGAGAACGGATATGCATGTGAAGTTATCCATACATGACATGATCTTACAGGCATTCTGTATTTTCTTCTTGATTTCTTCTGGTGGGCTTTATACTTATCCGGATTTCTTCAGGGTTGATGTGTGAATTGCTGTGGAGTGATCCACAACCTTCATTGGGAAGAGGCCCAAGCAAACGAGGTGTGGGCCTTTCTTTTGGTGCTGATGTAACAAAGAGATTCTTGCAGGACAACAATTTAGGTATGTCTCCTTTTTTTGTTCTTATTGCTTGATCTCAAGTCATTTGATGGTTTCTTTTATATATATATATATATATATATTATTTTCCTGCAATGTTCCAAGTCGTTGACTTAACACATATTTACTCAATGACAGATTTAGTTTTGCGCTCTCATGAAGTAAAGGATGAGGGTTATGAGATTGAGCATGATGGTAAACTCATCACTGTATTTTCTGCGCCAAATTACTGTGACCAGGTAAATCGATGGCAAGCGTTTTACTATGCCTTTTTTTTTGTTGAAAGAAAACAAGTTTTCTTAGTGGTAGTTGTACATTGCCAAAGAAATAGTTATCTACCTGTATCATACATTGGAGTACAGTTAACCTCCATAAATTAATACCCTTGGGACCATGGAAATTTTATTAACCGAGATAATGAGTTTTTCAAGTTGGGACCGGCAAGAAATTTATTTAATTGAGGTTATTAAGGGTTCATTTGGTTGGAGAATTCAAACTATGTGATTCGAACCATTTTTGATTTACGTGTATTTTTTGTGAGAGAAAATACTGTAACGAACCACGAATCATGATTCGAATCAGGGAACGAATCCCTCTACCAAACGCCCCCTAATTTGTCGAGGTTATACTATTGCATGCTAACTTAGAAGGTGAACTGAAGTTTGTTGATATTGGTGCAATTGGTGTGCTCTTTATTTACTAATTTTTGTAAGATCGAACCTTTAAGCTCATGCCTAATTTACGTTTAACGTTGACATGCAACTTGTCTTTGCAGATGGGTAATAAAGGTGCCTTTATTCGTTTCGAGGCACCTGACTTGAAGCCTAACATTGTCACCTTCTCAGCAGTGGTAGGTTGCTCCTGCCGTTAAAAGCGGACTTTCCCCAACATTTTCTCCAAATGCCATTTTATTTTTCACGCCACAAAATTTCCTTTTAAAGTAACATGTCATGAATGTTTCGTTTGAAACTGTAGCCACACCCCGATGTCAAGCCGATGGCATATGCGAACAACTTCCTCCGACTATTTCAATAGTCTACATCTACATGGCTGACCAGGACTTCCCAAAACTGTATTTTATGTTGTTGCGCCGTAGATTTTCTGCGGATTCACTAACCCGCTTTGGAAGTTGACTTGAAAGAGCGCTGATGGACTTGGAGAAATGCAGTTTCGTGTTTGTGGTGATCGTGATCCATAGAGATGCTATTCATTTATTTATCTTGTAGTCACAGTCAGCAAGGATATTTATTGCATTTCGTTTGTTATTGTTTTCCCTTGTGCTGCCCTGGAAGTCAGGTTGGCTGGCGGCGGGGCGCCAACCTTATACTACTGCTAGTAGGCCGAATTATAGTTTAATCCATTACTTGTTACTAGACTATCACCTCTTTATATTACGTCCATATACAATGAATTTTTTTTTCTTTTCTAACTCTCGGGTTCTCAACAGGTTCCTAGCATGTTTTTTTGTTATTCTAATTATACATCTTACTAATACTTTGTGATTTCAGTTATGAAATTTGTCCCCAAAGCTTATCTTAACTTATTACAGTCCGTTGTTCTTTACTAAGACTGTAGCATCTCTTTCTTAAAATTGAATACACAACTTGTGTTCTATATTACATTTCTCTGCAGTGGAAATTTTCCTAAGCGGACGAAGTAGACACCACTCCCGTGAACCCATGACATTTCCACCACCTTGCGTCTGCCAGTCCATCAAACAGAACTATTATATAGCTGGTTGTTTACCTGTGTTACCTACAACACGAGTAAACTGATGAGCGAATGCCTAGCAAGTATAGACATGCACACATCTCAAAACTAGTAAAACTATATAATGTCATAATGCAGGATTGCACATATGAATATGTTTCCTTCCAAACATGCTTTAAATAACTGCTTTTTGCCTTTCTGTTCTTACTACTGTGGGCCTGGGTCCCTGCTTACTGTCTGGTCTAGCTGGGATCTCTTATTCTTTGAGATTTCTTCCCTTAGGAGGCCGACGACCCGTCAATCTCTTAGCTTTATTGAACTTTGGGTTTGCATTTCAAAGTGTTAAAAACTTTACTAAATGATATGCAACGCTTTCTCTACGTGCACATGCTAACATGAGAAGCATAATACTTCATGCATACCTTAAACTAAGCATTAGGGAAACATATGTCGCCTTTCTACATTAACTTAGGAATACAAATAAATTCATAATTCTAAGTCTATTTATAGTTTACTTGAGTACAGATAAACATATATGTCTACACTTACAAATAATTTGCTAGTATTCCTGCTTGCTGAGAGTTCTTCCTTTTTGCTTAGACTTTCGTGCCAAAACCTGTTTCATGGAAATCGGTATCAACTTCCTATTCCAAACATCAAAATTCTCATACTTAGATTTCTAAATCTAATTTCAAACTCATTTCTGAACTTTATTCCTCTAAGCCAAACTTTCTAACTTAAGAGGCAAATTTCACAAATTTGTGTGTCTCGATTTCTGAACCTCAATCTATTCATTTATGGGCCTTAGAATCGTTATTCATTCTCAATAATCGAATTCATAACTCATTACTTACTAACTAGGTTTTAAGAAATTTCGGCAGAGTTCCGCCTAGTTTTTCTCGTTTCCCGAGCTTCGTTCTATCTTCCGATTTCGGTAATTGGAGTCAGGATTCATATTCCTCAACACAAATTCCAACATAAAATTGAACAAAAACACATGTTCGTTCTCAATCTAGGGCTCACGGATTTTAGTGCAAATCCCCCAAAACTTCGTTCAATCGTTTTAATACCTACACTGTTAGACTCCTACAACGGTGCTCTACAAAACCTCGGTTTCGATTTTTACTTTTACGGAAGTTTTTCAAGATTGGTTACTATTCATCCAAAATGAAAAACATAAGATTTCACATGAAAAATCCGAAATCTTACCTCTAGAAGTTGGGGTTTTCTGCTAGAATGTCTCGGGTTACGATTCTACCAGATTGAACGGAAGAAATTTTGATAAAAATGCTTGATTCCTTTGATTTCCCCTTGGTTTTCTCTCTATTCGGCCACACTTAGGAAAAGAAGAACACTTTTGTCTTCTAATTCCTTCTTAAGTGCTTTTAAGAACAAAATTAATATTTTATTAATATTTTCTTATTACTTTCTAATTAAAGAAAATACCTTAATTCTCATAATTTAATTCTACTAATTTTTCTTAAGTTTAACACTTAATTTGAATGGTTCTGTGTTCCTTAAATTTTTTTGAAACCCAACTTTCCGTTTCTCAAAACGAGCCTCTTTTCGGTACCAATAATCTCACTCCCGGTACTGGTTCTGTACTGCATTTCTGGACTGTCGAGTACCCTGGGTCAAACTTCTCATATTCAACCCAATTCTCTTGGGTATCTCATTAGTCAATTTCTTTTTCTGAAATTTTCATTTTAATCGATCTAGAATTGCCCAAAACGTTTATCTTTGCGGTACTGATTTTTGAGCTATTTCCCACTTTAACTGACTCGGGAAAAATCATGTTTCAGGAACTATTGCTATTTTCCTTACTTCTAACATTTCTACTATTTTTCTAACTTGTCATTTGGTCACATACCAAATATATCAGTTATTCAGAACTAAAATATACTCATTAAAATTTCTAATTTTTAACTAATATTTTACTATTTATAACTAATATTTACGAATTTCCTCTGTAAAAATATTTGTATTATAATTTTACACATTTTGAGAAATTTTATCCCGTACATAAAATTTTTACATAACATTCTATTAATCAAGTCAAAATTCTATTACTTACTATTCTAAAAAGATTACAGTCAAATGTCAAACTGTCTAAATTAGACTAAAATTTTCTCGATCATTAAAAAAAAAAAAAAAAGTATCATACTTAGTCTTCAGTTTTCATGTATGTAGTCCCCAGCGGGCTGCCACGCTTCCAGTGTGGATCGACTTATGCCGTAGACTTCAAGATCATTGCAAAAACTGCCATGCTGGAAAACTTTTATTAAGTAAAGAGACCTTTTTACCCTTGTAATTGCCTAGGGCTTTATCTCTTTCTTCCTCTTCTCTCTCTCTCTCATAGGAAGCAGCCTCCATCTTCTCCATTGTCTCATCTCCATTAAGGTTCGGCGGAATCGCAAGGCCGTGCGAGGAGTTCGTTAGTGATTCCGGTGCAGATGATCGTCGTGTCTTTCATCGCTGACATTGAACTCAGCATTCTCCTTCCAATAGCACAGAGCCGTCAATGCACAAATTCACTCATGGAAATTTTACTGTGTTTTCTTCGGTGTTGCATCGCCCCTCCATCGCACAAAGGAGATTTGAGGAGATCTCCTCCACTCATGACGGAGATCCGGCGATCTCCTCTGTCACATAGAGGAAATCCGGAGATCTCCTCCATCGCAACGTTGGAGATATGTGACGGTAGAGATCCAGAGATATCTGCGCGGCGGAGATTCCAAATTGAAAGCCGAAACTTTTTCTTTTTCTTCTTTTTCTTGATTGTGGATCTGGTGGATTTTTGGTGTATTTCTTATAAATTTTAGTGGATTTTTGGGAATTTGCTAAATTTTTTGGTATTCTAACAATGGTGACGGCTATACTGCCGCCAATCACAGTAATCCTGCCAATATACTACTAGTTACCGACTTGGATACCACTAGTTACCGCCTCAGATGCTGTTGGTTATCGGCCAGATACCGGTGGTTCCTAGACAAGATATCAGTGATTATGGTTACTGGTTGGTTCCAACGACGGTGGTGCCGTGGGCAATGGTGGATACCTGTTAGCCGCTGGTAATGGTGGTTACCGGCATATACTAGTCGGTAACCATTCAGTATTCAGGTGGATAATGTTATTGTGACCGGATATCGACCGGTATTTTAAGAGTATATTTGGTATTCTAAATATAGTGTGATGACATGACTGGTATTTTCAATAATAATTTGTCTTTTTGGCATATGTCAATCTAAATATAAAATCTGTGATAGTTCCCTTTAAAGCTCGAGATTTAATTTAATTGAGTACGTTAAACTTGGCTCTTTTAGAGTTATTATGATGTGCTTTAATTTTATCACTTTACTATTTTTCTTAGAATGCATTCGTCTTCTTTTCCCCTTTTCCCCTTAATTACTTATAACATTTAAAATAGGCATTTGATGGTAATAGGGCATGCATAGAATTTAAACCCAATTCTTTATAGCCCAAAATTCTACTTTTTATTAAAGAGGGGGAAAAAAAAGTCAGCTATCTTTTGGTGTAAATTAGGCTTGATATTTTTCAAAAAGAAAAAAAAAAGAAAAAAGGCTTGGTATTATTTTTAAACTCTAGTTATTTACTCAAAGGAGCGAGCCCGCCGCGACCGCCTCTAACACCTCAACCGCTCCAACGCCAACGCCCCCGGCCGCGACGCCGCCGTCTTCAAATCCTCAGTCGATATCCAGCCGGAGTGGACATGCTCGACCAGATACCCTTCTCCACCTTCTCCAAGCTCTCTTCTCCGTCCCCGAGCCCCGAGCCCCGACCCCGAGGACCTCCTCCTCTGCGGCGGCCTCGAGTTCTACGACCGCGCCTTCGACCGCATCACGCCGAAGAACGAGCGCCGCCTCGAGCGCTTCAAGAACCGCAATTTCTTTAAGGTCACCACCACTGATGATCCCGTCATCCGCCGGCTTGCGAATGAGGATAAGGCTACGGGTTTTGCCACCGATACGATCCTCTCCACGCTCATGTGCGCTCCTAGGTCGGTTTACTCTTGGGACATTGTGATCCAGCGCGTCGGGAACAAGCTTTTCTTCGACAAGAGGGATGGTTCGCAGCTCGATTTGCTCTCCGTCCATGAGACCTCTCAGGAGCCTCTGCCGGAGGCCAAGGACGACATCAATTCCGCATATTCGCTCAGCGTTGAGGCCGCTTATATCAACCAGAATTTCTCTCAGCAGGTGCTGATCAGGGACGGGAACAAGGTGACTTTCGATGAGCGGAATCCGTTCGCCAACGAGGGCGAAGAGGTCGCCTCCGTCGCATACCGGTACCGCGGTGGAAGCTTGACGACGACATGTATCTGGTGGCCCGGTGCGAGGTTCAGAGTGTTGTTGAGGTGAACAACCAGAGATCTTTCCTGACATTGAACGCTCTGAACCAATTTGATCCCAAGTATTCGGGTGTCGATTGGAGGCAGAAGCTGGAGACTCAGAGAGGCGCGGTTTTGGCGACGGAGCTCAAGAACAACGCGAACAAATTGGCTAACTGGACTGCCCAGGCGCTTCTTTTGAGCGCGGATTTGATGAAACTTGGATACGTCTTGTGGGTTCATCCCCGGGATCACTTCAACCATGTGATCTTGGCCGTGGTTGCATATAAGCCGAGGGATTTCGCCGCGCAAATTAACCCCAACACCTCGAATATGTGGGGGATTGTGAAGTCCATTGTGGACTTGTGCATGAGATTGAATGAGGGCAAGTATGTTCTTGTGAAGGTTCCGTCCAAGCCCCAAGTTAGGATCTATGAAGTGCCTGCGGATGCGTTTGAGAACGATTACGTCGAAGAGCCGTTGCCGGAGGAGGAGCAAGTGCAGCCGCCGGTGGAGAATGCTGAGGGTGAGGCAAATGCTGCTTCAAACGATGTCGAAGATAAGCAGATTGATGCTGAATCTTAATGGGGTAGTTTCTTTACTTCCAAGTTTTCTGTTGTATGTTTGTGTTTTTACCTTTCATATGCTTTGTTCTTTGAATCATAATGTGACTGATCCCTGAGGTCTTTGAGAAGTTATATGGTGGATTTTTCTTTTTAGGTTGTATGATGAAAAGACACGTGGAAAACTG
Organism: Morus notabilis; assembly: GCF_000414095.1. NCBI lineage: Eukaryota > Viridiplantae > Streptophyta > Magnoliopsida > Rosales > Moraceae > Morus > Morus notabilis. Next base: position 15,834 of record NW_010358776.1, on the reverse strand, counting down.
AACTTAAATACATTCAGATATGTTTGGAGGATTATTTTAAATTAGTTGAAGAATTTTATGCGCTGCTATGGTGAGGATGAAATAAATTTTGAGTTTGTCGACCCCATTTACGTGGACAACACTCTGAAGTTATTATCAGGAATTTGTTATAGTATAGTAAGTGGTCACTCATGTTCTTGTCTTATAAGTTATAATAAAGGAGTGAGATCTTATCAAATATACTTCACGTTTGTATATTTTCCTGTTTTGTATAGAACATTTTGCCTTTCCATCTTAATGTTGATTTGAACCAATGAACCATCCATGGTTTGGCCTCTCTTATGCGGAACTTGTCTTGGTATTTTAACATTGATTGCTCGTTGTCTAATCGAGTTTTATTTTGTCTATTGTTCTGAATTCTTGTCCAGACTTCGGAGAGCGAATACCTATTTATGACTATGACAATTGCAATAATGGAAGAGCAAATCTACAAGGTCAAATCTGTTAGGGCAAACTGTTTTGAACTGGCATTGAACGTATATGGTTCTCCATTCTTAAATTTTTTTGATAGGTAGATACACTGAAGCAGGCATGCTTTTTTTTTGTCCTTTTTTTTTTGGTTTTTCCCCTTTTTGTTCACGAGTTCCGACAACCTAAACTTTATTTCTATTTTTATTACTTGTGTGTTCTTTTTTCGAAACTTGATCACTGAGTTTTAGTTTTGGAATGGAAGTCTTTTCATACCTGTCTAACTTATTCTTGTTTGTTTTCTTCCCGTCTCTGAGGTTTATGGGTTGTGATTCTTCTGCATTTTGGGCCCTTTTTGAGTTGATGTGATGTACTTAACTGACATTTAATATGAGTATGAGATTATGTCAATATCACAATATGACTTCTAAATACTTATTGGCACTTTTTTGTTCTATTTCAATCTAATCTGAATAATCCAGCTTGAAAAAATGACCGCCAAAAGCTCGACTAAGCTAAAAACCTTGTCTACACAAATCTGTCATGAAACGAATTTGAACTTGTTCCAATTCTCTTTGTTTTAGGCCGCAAATCACTCTTGAGTCCACTTATAATGTATAGTAATCATGTGCTAAATTTTGTTTTAGTATCCGTTCTCTTGTAGTCAAAATAAAAGAAACAAGATGAGGCTTGAAAGCCTTACAATATTTTTCCTTGGTATGGTGTAGTAATTATCGACAATTGTATACATCAATCCATTCTCGTTCTTATATAATGTTGTTGGAAACAGTGTCCTAGAAGCACGAGATGTAATAGGATATTTATTATTTAATTAATAAAATAGTTTATTCATCATTTTATGTGCATATATTTATGAATATTTTATGAATATCAAATGAAAATTTCGTAACTATTTATGTAACCTTAAACATTGTATATAAGTGTTATATACGAGAGGATAATATTTAAGGATAATAATAAAAAACGTTATTCATAATGAATTTAATTAAAGTTCAGAATCTTTAATTAAAACATTATTAATACATGTCATTCCCATTTAGAATGGAACGGTGATATCCGCACTGTTAATATGGTGAGATATTGAATGAGTGTATTTCGCATAATAAGATTGTGTGGAACAGGGACACAAACACAATATGAATTTCTAATAATTTTCGTTAAGCACAGAAATTCTGATTGAGTCTACCAATGGTCATATATAGAATGATCTTAATCCTAAGTTCTTAACAAACTCCTATTTATGGATTTGTGTCTTTTGATTTATTTAGTACGGATTTCGAGACCCTGAATTCTATTCCTTATTTTTTGGAGACATGATGAAATAGGTAGCTGAGAATATTATTATACGAGATGGAATCCATTCCTTCTTGAGAAAGAAGTAGATAAATAATTCTCTTGAGTGTTGATTCGGTACTTGGATTAGTAAGAGCGCTCTGGTTCATGAATGTGTTTTATGAATCACTATCCATTAGATAATCAATGGTACTCAAGGATGAAGATATAATTAGAGAGGTTAACGGATTCCACCTAGCTCTAATTATGAATTATTTATGGAGGATTGATCTATATGCAATGACTATATCAAATAGATACTTCACAGTTTAAAAGTAATTAATGTCTATATTTTCGATAGTTCAATTCCAAGTTTATAGTGGAGTAACTATTAGAATTAATATAATTAATTAACTAATTAAAGTGTTTAATTAATTATTAATTTTATTAGAGCTCGGGATTATAGGTCCATTAGTCCCCGCGTCGTCCTTATAATTCTACCAGACACAAAGGACAAAATGGAAATTTTAGAATTATGAAATTTTAAAATTAAATACTCGAAAAATAATTAATTGAGAATTAATTATTATTTAAATAATGTGATTATTTAAATTTGAATTTGAATCATGAACATAATTTAAATTTATCATTTTAAAATTATTTAATGAGTTGTTCAATTTAGAATTCAAATTAATTTAAGTTTGACTTAAATTCGAATTTGAATTTGAATTAAAATTGGACTATAAGATAAATGATGATTTTCTCTTCCTTCCCTATCTGAAATTGGCGCCACACACAAGGTAAAAACCCTAGCATGGCCGGTCACAAGAGATAAGAATAGAGGAGAATTTTTGTTCAAAATTCAAATAGGAGAGAGAGATTTGATTCCTTCAAGAAGTTGGACTTATACTCTATAAATAAGATATGATGAAAAATTGCGCGTGACAATTTTTTAACCTAACTTAAGGGGGTTGGCCAAAATCCCCATTATAGAGAGAAGAAAAATTTTTCTCCTAAAAAATTTCACATCATGCATGTGTTGGTGTTTGTAGAAAATTTGAGTGTTTGATTTAACCCGTTTTAGTCTCGAGTGTGCCCACACACACGTCTATGTAGATTCAAAGAATTGACGTGGAAGACTTTGGTTTTCTAAACACAAGGCTTTGGAGCAAGGATCGTTCGTGGTCAAAGAACTCAAGTTATCATCCGAGTCGGCCTCTAGGTATTTTTCCTAATTGAGTTCTTGATATATAAATTAATGTGATTAATTTATTCGTGCATAAATTAATATAATCTATAGAGTATCTTAAAAGTTTTGTAAAAAAATTTTTATACTTGATCCGCCCTCCCGCCACTCTTCCGCATCTGAATTCAATTCGGTTTCCATCAAATGTTTATGTGAATTGAGGGTCTATTTATTTCGCGAGTTTAAATTAAGTAATTTGAAATAGTTTGGATTTGAGTTCAAATATGAAACAGAGTTGTTTAATTGGGGGATTCGTACCCTAATTTGAATTATGGTTCGTGGTTCGCTACAATATTTTCTCTCACAAAAATACACGTAAATAAAAAATGGTTCTAATCTCATGATTCTAATCCATGAACTAAACGTCTGAACATGCACGAAAACTGAACAATGTGTACCCAGTAATTATGTCAAGTAGTAAATGTTGGGAATAGTGTCCTAGAAGCATGAGATGTAATATGATATTTATTATTTAATTAATAAAAGAGTTTATTCATCATTTTATGTGCATATATTTATGAATATTTTATGAATATCAAATGAAAATTCTGTGATTGTTTATGTAACCTTAAACATAGTATATATAAGTGTTATATACGATAGCATAATGTTTAAGGATAATAATAAAAAACATTGTTCATGATTAATTTAATTAAAGTTCAGAATCTTTAATTAAAACATTATTAATACATGTCATTCCCATTTAGAATGGAACGATGTTATCCGCACTGTTAATATGGCAAGATATTGAATGAGTGTATTTCGCATAATAAGATTATGTGGAACAATGACACAAACACAATATGAATTTCTAATAATTTCCGTTAAGCAGAGAAATTCTAATTAAGTCTACCGATGGTCATATATAGGATGATCTTAATCCCGAGTTCTTAACAAACTCCTATTTATGGATTTATGTCTTCTGATTTAGTTGGTACGGATTCCGAGACCCTGAATCCTATTCCTTGTATTTTGGAGACATAATGAAATAGGTAGTTGGGAATGTTATTATACGAGATGGAATCCATTCCTTGTTAAGAAATAAGTAGATAAATAATTCTCTTGAGTGTTGATTCGGTACTTGGATTAGTAAGAGCGCTCTGGTTCATGAATGTGTTTTA
>NW_010358776.1:9464-11483 GCF_000414095.1 Morus notabilis | reverse complement strand
CAAAGGGCAAAATGGAAATTTTAGAATTACGGAATTCTAAAATTAAATACTTAAAAAATAATTAATATAGAATTAATTATTATTTAAATAATGTGATTATTTAAATTTAAATTTGAACACATCTAGATTTATCTATTTAAACTTATTTGATAAGTTGTTCAATTTAGAATTCAAATTAATTTAAGTATGACTTAAATTCGAATTTGAATTTGAATTAAAATTGGACTACTAGATAAAGGATAAAATCTCTTCCTTCTCTATCTGTGATTGGCGCCACACACAGGGCCAAACCCTAGTGATGTGGCCAGCCACTTAAAGGATAAAGGGAAGGGATTTTTTGTTCCAAATTCAAAATTGGAGATAGGGATTTGATTATGTTTTGAAGTTTGACTTCTACTCTTTAAATATGAGAAGATAGAAAATCGTGGACACAATTTTTGAAACATTAATTCAGCCCTAATTGGATTAGTGTGGCCAAATTTCTCAATAGTTCTTGTGCAAGAATAATAGGATCGATGGTTTCAAAAAGAAGTTCAACGGGGCACAATTTATTTTGCTGATTGAGGTGCTTACGATCGATACATGAAGATCACAAGAATCAAAGGAGGAGCCTTTAGAAGCATCATTCTACCGGGAGACAGCAAGAAGATGGGATGGAAGATCTTGATGAATAAGTTGAACAGGCTAATGGGAAGAGCTAGTTTTTTCAGGGACAATAGAAAGGCCAAAAAGGGTTTTGAATTGAATTGCCTTGTGCTCTTTAGGTCAAATCGAAGGGTGTCACCATGACTGCCTTACGTACAATAGTAACATATACATTGTGGTTGCTGTTGCGATTAATGGCGGTCTTATAACGCCGGTTCTTCAGGATGCTGATAAGATTTGAAATACGCTCACCTTGTCCACTTTGGTCATGACAGATTAAGTTCAACGCTTAGCTGGTAACTTGTGTTTGTTGGCACAGATGGACCTGTATCTTTTATCTCAAAAGTGGAAGGAGCTAGTGGAGAAAGCCCGTTCAAAGCAACTTCAGCCTCACGAGTACAATTCAGGTCTTCTTTATCAAATGTCTTCACACATATTTATTGTCTATTGTATTTCATGGTGCTCTTTTATGAATAGATCAAGTTGAATCATTGCAGGAACATTTACTCTATCCAATTTGGGCATGTTTGGAGTGGATAGATTCAACACTATACTTCCGCCAGGCCTGGTGAGTTGAAAACATCAATGCTAGGTTTTCCTTATTTCACAAATTGAGTAGTCTTTTGCTTCTTGTCACAATTAGTACTGCGCTGAAAGTTAGGTTGATGTTTAGGGTGCTATTATGGTTGTTGGAGCTTCAAAGCCGGCAGTTGTGACTGATGCAGATGGCTTCTTCAGTGTAAATAGTAAAATACTGGTACGTGCAGTTTCTACAATTAGTATTAGAGAGGTCTTTATTTCATGCCAATTTAACGTTTGATTATGTGATAATTCTTGAATGTTTTAATGGGTAGGCACTTATGCATATGATGTATAATTGTTGTGTGATGGTTATGTTTTATGCGAATGGATTGGTCGTAAATTTTTCTGGTTCCATGGAATTAGTTTTTGCTATTTTATTTTGATTACATCAATTGTAAAATAAGAATCAATATGTAATTTATTATTCTCCAAATCGAGCGACGAAAGGAGACGTGAAGATGGAGAAGACTTGAAGACGGAGAATTACAAGAAGACCCAATTTGATGTAATTTTATTTTTATTATTATTTTGGGGTTGTAATTCTTAGGTCTATGGAACCCGGCTAAGTTTTTTCATTTCGCTTGCATGTCTTTATATATTTATCTATTACGTTTGATAATAATTGTATTGTCATGCATCTAACATGTCATCTAGGATAAAAAGTGCCTACCTAGTTTATATGTATGACATATATTATGCGCATTAGTTTATATGTATAACATACTCCAAGTTAGCACAGCCACGTCATCACTGCCACCTAATAATAATTATAATAATAATAATAATAATAAT
>NW_010358776.1:7037-9370 GCF_000414095.1 Morus notabilis | reverse complement strand
ATAAAATAGTAATAATAATAAAACTAATAATAATAATAATAACAATAAAAGTATTTATAATTATAATAAAAAGAATTATAAAAAAATAAAAAAACTAATAGTAATAAAAATAATAATAATAGAGGAGAAGAAGATGAGGTATTTTGAAAATTTAATTGGTTGTAAATGTACATTTGCAACATTTATGCTATTTACTTGTACAAAAAAAACTTTTATACTAATATTTTTTATGGTCAATTAATTTTGGCCTATTTTCCTCATTTCTCCTTTTAGTAAAACACAAGGTTGTCTGTGGGAGGTAAAATTACCTCTCTATTTACATCTTTATCCTTGAGTACCATTGATTCTCTAATGGATAGTGATTTACTTTATCTTTGAGTACCATTGATTCTCTAATAGATAGTGATTCATAAAGCACATTCATGAATCAGAGTTCTTACTAATCCAAGTATCGAATCAATCCTCAGGGAATTATTTATCTGGTAATATTAACATTCCCGGCTATTTATTTCTTCATGTCTCTAAGATATAAGGAATATGATTTAGAATCTCAAAATCCGTACCAAGTCAAAAGACACAAATCTATAAATAAAAGTTTGCTAATAACTCATAATTAAGATCATTCTATATAGTATCATCGGTATAATTAATTAGAATTTATATACTTAACGGATATTATTTAACAATACATGCACATAAATAATAAAATTTTTATATTATTAAATAAATAATAAAATTCAAAATCACATCTTGTACTTTTTGGCACAATTCCCAACAGTTCTGACTCTGACGACGGTTCCAACGAAAGGTACTAATTATGAGAAAGGAATAGAGGAGAAGAAGATGGGGTATTTTGAAAATTTAATTGGTTGTAAATGTACATTTGCAACATTTATGCTATTTACTTGCACACAAAAAAACTTTTATACTAATATTTTTTTATGGTCAATTAATTTTGGCCTATTTTCCTCGTTTCTCCTTTTAGTAAAACACAAGGTTGTCTGTGGGAGGTAAAATTACCTTTGGGCCTTAGTTCACGAGTGGCTAAGACTATTTAGGGGTGTCAATTCGTGTTGCGTGTCGTGTTCGTGTCGTATTTGTGCCGTGTCAGTTTTTTTTTCATGTGACCCGTACACGACTCGTGACACGAAAATAATTGAGAATCGCGACACAAACACGACATGGTCAAGTTACGGGTTGACACGACACGAATCGAAAGTGACACGCGACACGAATTGACCCATGAACCCGAGACACGACACGAATATGTTGAACCGAAATTGACACGAAATTGTAAATTTCAGTCCATTTTGTAAAGATCTTAACAAAGTACCAAAGTCCAAGCATAGATAATAAAGTTTTAACACCAAACAAAACCACATAGTTCCAGAGAAATGACTGGTTCTACAGTTATTTGGCTCATCTACTCCTCTATCGCTCGTACCTAGCTAGTTCACAACTTATAAAAAGAGATTCCTTTAGGCAAAAACAAGTAAAACCGTTAGCTAGCTATTGTCCAATGTCTTTTAGTTAGTGAAACCTGCATGACAAAGTCCTAAAACTACATAGTTCAAATGAAGCAAAAAAAAAAAAAAAAAACATTACACAACCATAATAAAAATCAAATTCAAGCACATCCGGAGTTAGATGCTTGGTTGACAGTTTTTTCAGAATGTATGTTAAGATCAACGACATTGTTGATGAGCTCATCCATATCTTCATGAAGTACTTTGAATCCATCTAGCAAAAAGAGTTACTGATTAGTATTTGTGAGACTGAGAGTAACAATATTTAAGAGAACAATGAAGAACTTGAAGAATATACCTTCATTTCCATACAACCAATCCCTTGTACATACAATTGCTTCAATAGTCTCATGTTTAAGAGAGCTACGGAACTGATCAAGCACAAGACTGCCAACACTAAATGCAGCCTCTGAAGCAACTGTTGATATAAGAATGCATAATAAATCACGGGCCATGACAGCAAGAATTGGGTAGCGGCACTGATTTGTCTTCCAATAGGAGAGAATATCCAACTGATAACTCCGTTTTATTCTAGGCTCGTCGAAATACAATTCCAACTGTGATTTTGGTTCGAAGCATAAAACAAATCACTAGAAACATCATCAAATTCCTGAAAAAAAATATAAAACATTAGTAACTACTAAGATAAATATTACTACGTACAAGAATGTAAATATATAAGAAAAATAAATATTACCTTCATCAAATCTAACTCATCTACTTCCATTCCATATGGTGCTTTACCCTTGTCCTTTTTCTTGCAAGTGGGTGGTGAGACAGAATGATCAAGCTTCAAAGCATACTCGT
>NW_010358776.1:4163-6720 GCF_000414095.1 Morus notabilis | reverse complement strand
ATATTGTCTCAGCTCTTTCCCACTCATCGGAGTTAGGACAATTCTTATAGTTAGAATCACTCAATTCCAAATGTTGAAAAGCGTGTCTATAAAAGAGAGCACTTTCAAGCATAAGATAAGTTGAATTCCATCTAGTAACCACATCCTGAGACAATCCTTTGTTGCTTCCCATCGACACTAACTTAACACATTCTAAAAACTTTTGCTTCCTTTGTTGTGATCCTTTAACATATTTAACACTATCTCGAATCTTCTCAACTGACTTATCAATACTTTTCAGACCATCTTGCACAACAAGGTTAAGTATATGGGCACAACATCTCAAATGAAAAAATTCACCATGAAAAGGCAACAAACCACGCAAGTTCAATTGCTTTTGCAATGCATCCATGGAGACATCATTTGAAGAAGCATTATCTAAAGTTATACTAAAAATCTTTTCCTCAATTCCCCAATCACTTAATAAGCAAAATATTTTCTCAGATAGTGCTATCCCAATGTGTGGAGGTGGCATAAGACAAAAACTCAGAATTCTTTTATGTAACTTCCAATTCTTATCAAGAAAATGAGCAGTTAGGCACAAATATCTATCAGTAGTCAATGAAGTCTACAGATAAGATGTCAAACTTATTCTACCAGGACATGCATCCAACATATTTTTTATTTTCATTTTCTCCCTTGCATACAACTTAAGAGAGTCAACCTTAGCAGTGTTCCTAGACACTAATTCCACATCAAGATATAGATACTAAAGCATAGCCCTTAATCCTTTGTACTCAACAAATTGGAAAGGCAAATCATGCATAACAATACAAGCAATCACCAACTCACGCCATTTTTTAGAATTAAAGCTGCAAGAGCCAAACGACAAGCTACTATCACGAGAAATAAGCATTTGACCAATATCTCTAGTGTCTGATCTCGGACAAGTTTTAATATGCTTTAACATGTTACATGTTCCATACTTACTGGCAGCAAGATATTGTTGCCCACACTTCTTGCAAGCACTCCTAAGCTTTTTGTCCGGACTAAGAGGAAGGATGTCAAAAAAGTTTCAAACTTTTGATTTCAACTTCTTCTTCTTGAGAGGTTGTTGGCCACCGATGCCTATGAGCTCAACCATATCCTCATCAAGCTCGATATCCACATCTATTGGTTCCTCAAAATCATTGTTCTCACTTTGTGCCTTCAAATCATTGTTGTTCATCTACAATAGAATTAAGAGAAAACAAAATCAGAAACCAAATCATGGAGCTGCCCAACTTTTTTAAGTGGCCCATAGGCAAACTTGCAAAAACTAACACTGCCACAAATTTAAGAAAATTGAAATAAAAGCACACCCCATAATTTTGGCCTCACATTCATGTTTTACATCAATTTAAGAAATCATATAAAAGTTGTTCCCAAAAACAAAATACTCATATTGCTGCAGGCAAAAAGTATCATTTTATACATACACACACACACAAACGTTTAACATGTACATACATACACACACATGTACATATACACATATTTGAGTTATTAGAATTATGTTCACGACATTACATTTAGTTCACCCTAAAAAAGCTTCTCACATTCGACTTCTGCTTGAAACAGAATTACATTTACTTCACCCTAAAAAAGCTTCTCACATTCGACTTCTGCTTGAAACAGAAAGTAATTTCACTTTGTATTTTCATAGCCATCATTTTACATTCAAGACAAGACATAATAAATTACAGTACTGGCCTATAGGCAAACTTGTAAAAACTAACACTGTCAAAAATTGAAATTATGTTAATAACCCATCAAAATTACAATGTTCCCACATTCCATCTGTAGAGGTGCAAAAGAAAGCTGAATTTTTATTAGACCTAAAGGTGGAATGTAGTGAACTAACAAACAATAGTACATCCACAGCCTAGCAATCAAGTCCAGGCAACTCACAAATACCCTCGTGGCCTCTCTTGAATGCATTTTATAGAACAACCGTTAAAAGGCAATCCCCTTAAAGTGCCCAATGGAAATCAACTCAAAACCACAAGCAAATCTAAAAGTAACATTACAATGCTAATAAAAATGCAACATCAACAACCACAACCTAGGCACATAGCACATCATGCTCCAAAGATTTATAGCATATCTACTGAAGTGAGATTAAGCTTTATATAGTTCAAATACTAAAATCTCTATTCAACTTTAGACATGTAAGAGAGTCATAAGCAGTAAATAGACCTGAAGGACTTAATGGCTTTAATCGTTAAGAAGAAGAGGAAAGCTTCACTGTCGAGAGAGAGAGTTGCTCCTTACCTTGTCGCTATTTTGAGAGAGAGTTGCTCCAAATCTGAAAACTCACTGTCGAGAGAAGAAAAAAACATACAAGAAATAGGCGAAGAGGGTGGAACAGAGGTGGAGAATCAGCCAACAAGATGAGGGAGATGTGAAAATTTGAGGGCAGAGAGGGAAATTTGAGGACAGAGAGGGAAATTTGAGGGCAAACGTACTTATTGGCGCAGAGATTCAGAGACGAAGAAGAAGAAGAAGAAGACGAAGAAGAAGAAGAAGAAGAAGAAGA
>NW_010358776.1:0-4141 GCF_000414095.1 Morus notabilis | reverse complement strand
GTATTATATATATATATATATATATATATATATTTTCTACGGGTCACTACGGGTCAGTTTCGGGTTTCAACCCAAAATTGACACAATATTGAATTGCGGGTCAATTTCGGGTCACACGGGTCCAACCCGAAAATGACCCGTTTTGTTTGTGTCAATTTCGAGTCGACCTGATTCCGACCCCCACCCCATTTTTCTCAACCCTAACCCGTAATTTTTGTGTCGATTTCGATTCGTGTTGTCGTGTCGTGACCCGTATTGCCGCCCCTAAGGCTATTAATTGATGTGAACTTGACTGAATTTTATTTTGAGATAATTATACTGCACAACAAAATTTTATACCTTAAGTTAAAATTTCGTGAAATTTTTAGAATACTACAAAAATAATTAAAATGACATAATCATTATCATAATAATGTACACTTTTTATCATATAATGATATAGTCATTATTTTAATAATATCAAATTTTACTATTTGTGTACCTTTTATAAATTCTGTTATATTCCATTAAAAAAAGTAATTTGTTATATTTAAACTCTACTATTTAAATTTGTTATATATGTGAAGAAGCCTTTTATTATATATACCTGTAAAGCCAAGAGGAGAAAATTCAACATATCTGTAAATTTTTTTTTTTAAAATTTTTGCTAAATAACATATTTATTGCAATCAACAATTTCAATAGAAGAACTTAGGAAGCATGATATCTGTAAATTTCGTTCATGCGTGACGGTCACAGATTGATGATCATTGCGGAAACATCTCCAACAGGCTCAGAATTAGTCGTCTCCTTCCAAAGTGTCTCGCTCAGAGGGCACAAACCACACCCTAAAAGTCCATTTTCTGTCGACTTCTCCGCAGCAGAACGATTAGAGACCAGAGTCGGGATGGAGGAAAGCAAAGACGGGTGACTAAATTTTTTTTTTTCGTTTTCTGTTCTTTTCTTTTACCAAAGTAAGATATTAGTTTTAAGGCAGTCGATAGAGTCCCCTAATAAACATTTTTCTTGCCCTTTATTCACCTATCTTATCCTTGACAATATTATATATAGGTCTTGCTTGGTTCGTCGTTAAGATTGTGTGATTTGACTTGAATTGTGTTAATTTAAATTGCGATTCAAATTGGTATTTAAATACGTAAATAAATAGTAATTTGAATGGAGAATAAAATTTGGACTGTATTTCGATAAAGTGTTGAAAACTATCATTAGAGTTTTGTAATAAATCTTATAAAACCCCATTGTAATTGATATTAAAAAATATACAATATGGATGAAGATTTGTTTTTCTCTTAATTATGAACACATTAAAAACTCATCACAATCAGAATTGAAACGAAGAAGTTATGACATTTTTAAGCTTGAAGTTGAGGAGAGAAAAAATAAGATCTGAATTGTTTTCACTGTAGAAAATAATTCGGATTGTTAGAGCAACTCCAACCATGCTAGCCATTTTTTATTTTTAGCTAAAATGACTAATGATTTAGCTTTTCTCCATTCCAACCATTGGCTAATGATTTAGCTATTTTAAAGAATGTCTTCCACACTAACTAAATATAGTTAGCATGGAGAGACTAGTCATTTTTATCTTTTTGTATTATTTTATTCTTTCAACTATAATAAATGCAAAGATTCTTTTATAAATTCAATAAAATTATTTATATTTCAAATTTAATAAATATTAATATAATCTATATTTAACTAAAATAGAGAGCTTTAGGGTATGTTTGGTTGGGGGGAATGGAAAGAAATGGAAAGGAATCAAGGTTCATTCTCATGTTTGGTTGGTTTTAAGAAAAGGAATGACCATTCAAAATGGAATGACTTTTCCATCAAATAGGTGAATCATCATTCCTCCCTCATATGAGAGGAATGCCCATTCCAAGCTCTTTTAATTTTCTTTTCCATCATTACTCTTAAATATTATAATTATAAATATTATAATATTAATATCCATAATATAATTAATATTATATTATAATAATTTATATTATAATGTAATAGTATCTTAAAACAGATAATAAAATACATTATAATTATATACGTATATTATAATATACCATATTTAATATTATAATTATATTTATTATTAATATAATATACAATATAATCGTCATATTATAATTATTAATAATAATAGTTATATTTAACATTATAATGTAATAAAATATAATATAATATAGTTGTGATATTGTAATAAATAATTATAATAATAATAATTAGGATAGTAGTATTTTCTATAAAATTAAATATGATAATTTCATATTTTATAAATAATCATGTAATATAATATTATATCATATTATGTTGCATAATTACAATATAAATTTATATTATAATAGATAATATACTATAATTAGAAATGATAATATACTATATTATATATTATAATTATAATATGTTATATCATATTATATTATTACATTTTTTATAATTATACTATATTTCTAATAATATAATATAGTATAGTTGTAACATTATAACATAAAATAATCATAATATTATTATTTTATTATATTATATATTATGATTGTATTATAATAATAAATAATTATATAACTATAATTATAATTATATATATTATATCCTTTTAATTATATACATAATATTAGTTATTAAATGATTATATTAATATATATGATATTAGTTATATTAATATGAGAGATAATTTTATCAACATAAAAATATTCATATCTCATTCTACTATATTTATAAAAACAAAACTAAATAAATAAATTATCTTTACTTTTTATTTTATTCTATTATCATTATCATTTTTATTCTTATTATTATTCCATCACTGCAATTAAATGTACCCTCAGTACCCTAAAAAATCAAAATACAACTTACAAGGTAGACTCATATCAGCCCTTAGATTAAATAATTGCTTTAATCTTAACCATAAAATTCTAAAACGAAACCTAATCAATCTCTAACATGCTCTGCTAATCGCCATCCGCCACCACAGTTGCCCTGACATCACCCAAACGCCAACCCGCCACCACCCGCCGGCCACCTTCTGCAACACGGCCCGTGAGCACCTCCACCTGCAACGCCAACCCGGCGAAGGCCGTCGCGATCTTTAAACGCCCGTGCGTGCGTACTGAGTTTGTGAAGGCTTGAGAGAGGAAAATTCCTCGTTCAATTCTCCACTCCTCCCAAGGTACATCAACACCCACCTACACCACTAGCAGAATTTCTGCTTTTTTTTTTTTTTTTCAATTGAATATAATTTAGAAAAAATTAGGTAAATGTCTTATGAAATCATTTTTCTACTCCCCTGTCGCTCCACTCTCTCTCCTCGGCGGGTTTACAACTTTCATTTGTGTAAAGGTCAAGAAGAATTCTTATTTAATTTTAGACTTAACTCCCGGTTGGCGTTTTCCCTTTTCTATGTGTGACTAGGGTTCCCATTAGATTTACAGCCAAACTCAGAAACACAACGACAAAGGTTCCCATTACACATACAGCAGCAGCAGCAGCAAATCTTCTTCTTCGATTTCGCTGCTTCTCGTCTAAGAATCTGGTAAAGTTGTCGTCTTTGATCTCGGAATAATACTTTCCGTTCACGCCCAAATCGGAAGAATTGGGGGTAGACTTCTGCTGAGTTTCAAAGAAGCCCCCGAGGAAGTAACGCCACCTTCGATTCCTCTCATTCTGGTCCCTGCGTTCCTTCGATTGCCTCTATTCCGAAAAAGGTCTATCTCTCTGATTTTATTTAAACTTTCGATATGTTTGTTTGGGAAATCTAACAAATTCTCTCTTTTTAAGTGTATTACGCAACCTTAATTCTTACATGTTTGAATCATTTGTAACCGTTTTCTTGTAACCTTTGTGGTGGTTTTTCTGTCTGTCGAATCAATTTTGTCTTCTCGTCTGCCCGCCTATGGAAAATATATATCCTACTTTTACCTTTCAATCGACGAGTTCAACGAACCTCCCATCTTGAAAGTTGTGTTCAACTCTTGTTTGATATCTCCGATCTCCCTTGATTGGAAGTTGATTCTGTACGGTTCTAACGAGCATTTGCCTTTATTAACTAATTGGATCCTCTCGGTTTGAGTCTCATCTCAGGATTTACAAGAGTGTGTGTATTTTTATCGTCGCTTTGTTCATATTTTGCTTTATTTTAAGAATATGTTTT
>NW_010358775.1:0-1560 GCF_000414095.1 Morus notabilis | reverse complement strand
CGGTTGATGGGCCCCGTTACGACACCAACATTTATCGCCCTTCCAGGGGCGGTTGTAGAGCGCAAAGAGAGCTTCGATCTAACAGCTCATGGGCCCCGTTTCGACACCAACCATTGTCGCCATTCTAGTGGCGGTGGTAGAGCGCGACGAGAGCTTCGATGTAACCTCTGATGGGCCGGCCCCGTTACGACACCAAAAGTTTTCACTGAAAACGTGGCAGCTGTAGATCGCGACGAGAGGGTCGATCTAACGGCTGATGGGCCCCGTTTCGACCCCAACCATTGTCGCCATTCTAGTGGCGGTGGTAGAGCGCGACGAGAGCTTCGATGTAACCTCTGATGGGCCGGCCCCGTTACGACACCAAAAGTTTTCACTGAAAACGTGGCAGCTGTAGATCGCGACGAGAGGGTCGATCTAACGGCTGATGGGCCCCGTTTCGACCCCAACCATTGTCGCCATTCTAGTGGCGGTGGTAGAGCGCGACGAGAGCTTCGATGTAACCTCTGATGGGCCGGCCCCGTTACGACACCAAAAGTTTTCACTGAAAACGTGGCAGCTGTAGATCGCGACGAGAGGGTCGATCTAACGGCTGATGGGCCCCGTTTCGACCCCAACCATTGTCGCCATTCTAGTGGCGGTGGTAGAGCGCGACGAGAGCTTCGATGTAACCTCTGATGGGCCGGCCCCGTTACGACACCAAAAGTTTTCACTGAAAACGTGGCAGCTGTAGATCGCGACGAGAGGGTCGATCTAACGGCTGATGGGCCCCGTTACGACATCAAAAGTTGTTGCCGTTCCCGTGGATGTTGTAGAGTGCGAAGAGAGCCTCGATCAGACGGATTATGGGCCCCGTTGCGACACCAAAACTTTTCGCCGTTCCCGTGGCAGTCGTAGATCGTGAAGAGAGCATCCATCTAACGGCTGATGGGCCCCATTACGACTCCACAAGTTGTCATCATTCCCGTGCCATTCGTAGATCACGAAGAGAGCTTCTTTAATTTTACGGTTGATGGGCCCCGTTACGACACCCACATTTATCGCCCTTCCCGGGGCGGTTGTAGAGCGCAAAGAGAGCTTCGATCTAACGGCTGATGGGCCCCGTTTCGACACCCACCATTGTCGCCATTCTAGTGGCGGTGGTAGAGCGCGAAGTGAGCTTCGATATAACCTCTGATGGGCCGGCCCCGTTACGACACAAAAAGTTGTCGCTAAATTCGTGGCGGTTGTAGAGGGGGAAGAGAGCTTCGATATGACGGATGATGGGCCCCGTTACGACACCAAAAGATGTTGCCGTTCCCGTGGCGGTTGTAGAGTGCAAACAGAGAATAGATCTATCGGTTGATGGGCGCCGTTACACAACAAAAGTTTTGAGCGTTCCTTTGGCCATTGTAGATTGCGAAGAGAGCTTCGATCTAACGGCTAATGGGGTCCGTTACAACACAAAAAATTGCACGGTTTCGTGGCGGTTGTAGAGGGCGAAGAGAGCTTTGATTTAACGACTTATGGGCCTCATTACAACACCAAAAGTTTTCACCGTTCCCGTGCCATTTCTAGATCGCG
>NW_010358774.1:405-603 GCF_000414095.1 Morus notabilis | reverse complement strand
CCCGTTTACGCCGTACAACCGCCACGGGAACGGCAACAACTGTTGGCATGGTAAATGCGGCCCATCAGCCGTTAGATTGAAGCCTCATTTACGCCATACAACTGCCACGAGAACGGCAACAACTGTTGGCGTGGTAATGAGGCCCATCGGCCGGTAGATTGAAGCTCTCTTCGCGATCAAAGAATGGCACGGGGAAAG
>NW_010358774.1:0-313 GCF_000414095.1 Morus notabilis | reverse complement strand
CATTTCAATACCAAAAGTTTTCGCCGAAAACGTGGCTGTTGTAGATCGCGAACAGAGGTTAAATATAACGGCTGATGGGCCCCATTACGACACCAAAAGTTGTCATCGTTCCCGTGCCATTCGTAGATCGCGAAGAGTGCTTCTTCGATCTAACGGTTGATGGGCCCCATTACTACACCAACATTGTCGCCCTTCCCGGGGCAGTTGTTGAGCGTGAAGAGAGCTTCGATCTAACGGCTGATGGGCGCCATTTTGACGACATAGGTTGTCGCCATTCTAGTGGCAGTGGTAGAGCACGAAGAGAGCTTCGATA
>NW_010358773.1:0-1555 GCF_000414095.1 Morus notabilis | reverse complement strand
TTGTTTTATTTTCCAAAATCAGAAAATTTTGTAATATATCTATATATATATATATATATATTCTAAAGTAGGCATATTGCATGGAATGATGATTCTGTTTTTTTTACAAACCTTGTTGGGAATGTAGTTATGTGTGGTCTGCATTCCTTCCTTGGGTTCAAAATTATTCTGTGTTGTGTTGTGTTGTTCCATGGTTATGAATTGTTTACTGCAGTATCTATCAAGAACAATAGAATTTTTTAGTGGCTTAATAACCACCTGACTTCTAACAGTGAAACCGAGCTTGGTTTAACATCTTGGTATTTGCCTTTTGGATATAATTTTACTCACTGTTGTTATGTTTTTATGCTCATTGAGATGGAGATAATAAGATCTCAACCCAATTTATACTCATGAAAAACTCTAATAATGGGCGATTGGCGTTTGGGTTTGGGTTTGTTTGTGGTGTTTCCGTAGTTAAGAACAACTGCACTGCCATTTAAGTTCTACTGGATATGTACCGAGATCTGATCATAGAAACTCTAATGCGTGGTGGATTTACTTTGTGACCATCTTTCTCAACTTGGAACTTTCAGTAACCTGTATTGGCTTTTAATTTAGGCCAACTAAAAACTTGTCTTTTTTCCATTTTCTTGTGTAGAATGGAATCTCAGGTGAAGCATGCTGTGGTTGTGAAAGTCATGGGCCGGACGGGCTCGAGAGGACAGGTGACTCAAGTGAGAGTCAAGTTTCTTGATGACCAGAACCGCTTCATCATGAGGAATGTCAAGGGGCCAGTGAGGGAAGGTGACATTCTCACCTTGCTCGAGTCCGAGAGAGAAGCAAGGAGGTTGCGTTGATGGGTCTTTCATGTCGTTGATCGCAACTTTTTTCTTTTTGTCAGTTTTGTTTACTTGCATACTTCTGTGTTAGTGAATTGTTTGGTACCATTAGCATGGCAAAACTTGAGTTTTGAGACTATCTATATGTGGAATGATTTAGATTTGTTCATGGTGGTACAGAACTAAACTTGGGTTTTATCAGTTTTTGCTTGCTTCAAGTGGTGGTTTAATTGCCCCTTGTTCATTTCTTCTTGGGCTTAGATTTTTTGTCGCCGTTTTGTGCTAAGCGTTGCTGGAAATTTTACGTTTTGCTCCTTTTTGGGAAGAGTGAACGAACACACACGATTGTTTCTCCTACAGTGTAAAGCTTCTTTATTTTTAGTTTTTGCTTGTGGTGTGCCAAATCCCAATTGGTTTACAAGGTTTTCACTTTTCATCTTTTTCTGTCCTTTGCCATGAAAAAAAAATCTCTTTATGTTGCACGAAAAAAAGAAAGCGGAGAAAATGAAGGAATCACAAATGATGAAAATTAATGAATTTTAAGTCTCGTTCATTACACCGATTTGAGTTTTTAGTTTTAAGTTTTTACAATAAAAAATTTTTAAAAAATGTCACATTTAATTTTTTTGGTTACAGTGAAAAGTTTTTAAAAAATGTCACATTTTAATTCGTAGATATTCGAATCTGAACGAGATTTTAATATTATTAATGAAATGAGTAATTAAATTTTTTAA
>NW_010358772.1:0-988 GCF_000414095.1 Morus notabilis | reverse complement strand
TACGGGTTTCGGGACCTGCCCCTAAGGATACTATTCCCATATCACGATCTATGTGGCCATCATGTGTTTTATCATTTCTTAAAATATCTCATTTTGAGAAAATATCTGTTAAAACCTTAATTTAGTTCATTATGAATTTGATAGCATTATTCATGCTATTTCCTTAAACTACTTTATTTATAAAATATATTTCTCAAAACCTCATTTAACACAATGATGGTTTAATAGCATAAGTCATGCTATTTTCTTAAAATCATTTTCAAAATGTTTACATAGGCCGAAATCATTTAAAACAAGGCTATCAAGGATATGGACAAGAATATCCTACCTCTCGGATATCAAACCTGTGGCTATCTTCACATAGCCCTAGTTCCACTTGTCTTTGAAGCTCCAAATCCAATCATGCCACTAGCTTCGTCATCAAATATCAATGGTTTAGAGTTTAATGCTTTCCACTAAATATTCTTGTTTAATTATATACAACTGTATCATATTAGCGTGCCTTAACTTAAAATCAAAGGTTATAAACAATTCTTAATTCAAATCATAATTCTTTGGAAATTGGGATGCATTCCGGAAAATCGAATGGGAACAAGGATTAATGAGGCTAATCCACTCACTTTGAGTTCTCAAATGAAGTTAGGTTGGTTCTGCATCGAGTTTCGGGGTCAAAACAGGGTTTTTAAGCTATTTAGGGTCGGATTTAGTGTGAACCGGCTAACCGCTGACAGAGGAGTGTAACTCCACCAGTCGGCCGATGAAGTAATGACCGGTCGACTGGACCGCTCGACCGGTGGGAAAAATTGTAGGGCCAAAAATGGTCGATCCGCGGGAAACGAAGCCAAATCCTACAATTTCGGGTTCGATTTCAACATATTCTCAAGAGAAATTTGTAAAACCAAGTTTCAATCAACAAATGGAGTTCAAAGAATAAAAAACGCCTAAATTTCATCAAGGTTTCATCAAAACCCATTCAAAATTCATTCAA
>NW_010358771.1:0-1384 GCF_000414095.1 Morus notabilis | reverse complement strand
TTTTTTTTTTTGTTTTTTTGTTTTTTGTTTTGGGGTCTGCAGAACAAAACTGACATGGAAGAATTAAAATTTTGTAGCAGCCTTCTCAAGTAGTTCAATCTAATTCCAACTTAATCCCCAATATTAGAAGTTTCTCATAGTGGAAAATCAAAAACAGAACAAGAAGTTCACTAGAAGGACTATATATCAAAGCTTCAAGGAAGAAAATAAACGTGATAAATTTATAACAATATCAATGCGAGCAGGAGAAAGAAAACATCTTTAGAAAGGAGATCTACGAACAGTATTTATTTCTAAAACAGATCATTAATTCACTGATAAGCTTTGAACATGTTAAAAGTGCTTGAAATTACATGCCTTTGAAAGTAAAAACAAGCTTCACAGACACAATTAATTGCTCAAAGTTTTAAACAGGAAAAAACCCAAATGGGAAAAAAAAAACATCAAAAATCAATCTAAACCCAAACGGGAAAACCCAAGAGTTTGATCATATCAGAACCTGGTCAGGGGAACTGGGAGAGTTATCAGCCAGAAAGTTGGAGAGGTCAAGACCCTTGTCCTTATGAAGATGATGATGACTGTGATGACGTTGATGGTGATGGTGATGGAGGTTTCGCAGCCTAGGGGGAGGAGCACCGTTAGCAGCTGCACCCGCACCGCCGCCACCATTAACGTGCGCACCCCGGTGCATTTTAGCAAGCGGCAGGTAGTGCTGGAGCTCCCAGAGAGCGGCCGCGAGCTTTCTCACAGAGGGTTGCTGTTGTTGTTGTTGTTGAATAGTTTGATGATGATGATGATCAGAAGTATCAAAAATGGCGGATTTAGAAAAAGGGTGTTGGTTAATTATGGTGTGGTGGGGATCAGAGAGTGAAAAAAGTCTCCATGAGGACACCACTGGAGTACAGGGCCCGCCTCTCTCCCCCACCAGAATTCCTCTCCGCAACTTTTCTCCCAAATTTTCCTCCTTTTCTGCTCCTCCACCTCCCCTTTTGATCATCTCTCCACTTTCTCTCTCTAGACTCATCAGTGTAGCGCCTTCTTTCTCTTTCCTGTTCTTCTCTCTCCTCATTTATTTTTATTTTTATTTTTATGTTTTTCACCCTTTTGGGTTTCTTTATATTTTATTTTCCTTTTGTTGTGTATGGGAAACACATGAGTAAAAATTCGTACCATGTCTTTTGTATGTATACGGTTCAGTTTGGTACTTTTGATTCACTTCTTGTTTTCTTTTTTTTTTCTTTTTTTTTTGAGTGTTTTTTTATTACCAAATAAAAAAAGGAACTTTTTCCGGTGATGTCTTTTATTTAAGGAGACTGATATTTTTTATTTTTTAGCCGTTAAATTTATATTAAAAATTATTTATTTTATATATTTTTTAATCTGA
>NW_010358770.1:0-647 GCF_000414095.1 Morus notabilis | reverse complement strand
ACATATATATATATATATATATATATATATATATATATATATATATAAATCAGTAACCTTGGCCAAATCACACAGATAACGCAGCCAAATCACAAAGATAACGCAGAACCACTTATTGCTCGACGTCTGTCATCAATTACCTTAAAAGGGCTTCAAAATTTCTAATCACAAATAAATGGGATTAGCAAGAGTAATATCATGTTTTTCTACATGGAAAAAATGGCATAGGTGAATGCTTCCTATGATGATCGTGTGGTTAGTTAATGCTCAATTGCTGATACTATACTTCGCACTAAAAATTCCGTAAAGAATATAATCTAGCATTCCTTCTTATGAGCATCGAATTATTACATATACTTCCAGATGAACTCGAAGAAGACAATAATGTGCAAATGTTGCTCAGCATTCGTGGGATGCACTTTTCTGCAGATGGGTAGAGCTTAGATGCCAGGAATAAGACAAACATTGGCCAAAGATTCCAAGAACCTGTTTAATGTCACGCAAATTAATCGAGAATTGAGATGATGTAAAAACATTAGATGTTGAAAGGCGGTGTCAAAGGAGGCGGTGTTGTAAATCAAAGAATCTAAAAGGGAACATAGTAAAAAGAACTACTATGTTGATTCTGATTTCCACACTATCGTAGC
>NW_010358769.1:0-878 GCF_000414095.1 Morus notabilis | reverse complement strand
TTCTTTCTCCTTCCCATTGGGAGAGCCACAAAAAGGTTTGCTCTTTGATTCATTTCTGTACTTGGGTTTCCACTATATTGTGTTTACTTTCATTTGAAGATTAAATTCTCACATTGGTTTTCATGAAAATTATATGTTTGATACAGTGACTGACTGAACTTTTCTCATATTGAAATGGGTTGATTTTTATTTTTATTATTTTTTTTCAATTCAATGTTTCACGGTATCTGTTTCTTTTCAGTTTCATGCTTACTCATTTGATTGTAACAAAAGCGTATAGCTTTTCGAATTTTGGTTTAGTGGGGTTTCAGTTATAAGAATTGCATGAGATATTAGCCAGGAGACTGATTTTTCATGGTTCTTTGCGTCTGAAATAAAAAGACCATTTTGGTGTGGAGTTTTTTAAAGGCTGGATTTGGAACAGCAATTCCTAGGGACTTGAGACCCTGGTTCTTTCCTCTGCTTATTCTTGTCCAGATTTTATTATTTTTATTTATCTATGGAATGTTTTATTGTGAATTTGAATTTTAAACTTTAGTCGCTTTCAAGACCAGTATTTGTAGTGTACTCTTTCTCGTCCTTAAATTGCTTCATTAATCAATTTTGTATGAAGTTTAGATTTTGACTTGACTTAAATTATTTTCTAATTTTCCAGTGTTCTATAGTGTTATATTTTAGGATAAAGAAAAGGCTTGCTTGATCCAATATCTGCAAGTCAATCAATTAATTTTGCATGTAACATCTTTTAATTTGCTATAAAAATCCAACTTAAATTTTTCTTTATTTTATTTTTGCTGAGCAGAACTTCCGGGAATAGCATAAAGTTGTGAAGATGGAAATTACAAATGTCAGCGAGTATGAGGCCATTGCAAAGCAGA
>NW_010358768.1:0-934 GCF_000414095.1 Morus notabilis | reverse complement strand
GTGTTACCAGTTTCCTAAATTATGTCGACTCCTAGACAGGGTTGCCATAAGACTGCTCGTCGACGATGCTCACATCTGGTGGGAGAACACCGTGAGAAACCCTCAAGATATGACATGAGATGAGTTTTATCGCAGCATTAATGTTTGTTTTTCTCCAGGGAAGGCACCTCTATAAAGACCGCCATATCAGGCAGTGACAATTGCACAGGCGAGATACTTCCGAGAGAGGTTAGGGACCGTTTGCATCGAGCACCCTACACAAGCCTAGACTGCCTATGTATTGATACCTATTTTGTTGCAAAGACGATTAGGGATGGGCTAGCAGCACTAGAGGAGTGTTGCAAACGTTACGGTTTCAGACATGTTCTGTCAGACCCTCGCCCTAGAAAGGGTCCGCTTCACATTAGGTACCATTGGACGATTCAGAGGAGGATTCCAATGAAGATTCATACCAAGAGGAGGACCCAAGTGAGCACCAGAGTGGTGACGGCTCCATGGATAAGTAGGAGAAGTAGACATTTGACCTCCATAGTAGGCCGTATAGATACAAACTTTAGGATCACTGGCCATGACCTTCTGATATCTTCTTATTTTGAATGACTGCACTTGTTATTGAACTTGTCTAATCTTTTGGGACTCAATATAGCTACATTATAGAGTGTATGTATTATGACTCTTATGGGCATTTTATGACTAATTCTAACTTGTATAGTTAACCTTTATGTAAACTACTTATTATGATCTATGGACTATGGTGCAATATGACTTGATATGAAATGCAATGTTATGATATTTTATGATATGATTCAAAAAAAAAATTCCCTAAAATTTTTGTAAACAAGAAAATAAATTAAGTAATTACATTTAAGTAAGTTTTATGAGGCGGCCTCAAGAAGTCGGATCACCACGACAACACTTAGAGAAGCCCGAGCCT
>NW_010358767.1:0-1274 GCF_000414095.1 Morus notabilis | reverse complement strand
TATCCATAATTGCTATGGAGACTTTAGAGCTGATGTATACATATATTTCTGTCCGTTCATTTCGCTAATTCGAATTTAAAATTTAAATTTTGTTACAGTAAAAAGTTTTCACAAATAATCACATATAATTTTTTTGTTATAGTAAAAAGCTCTCATATAAAATCACATCTCAACTCGAATTAAAAATTCGAATCAACGAACTAAACGGGCCATTGAGACTTTTTATATTTCTTTCTTTGTTCACAATAATTGATATTGAATACTTAGGATAGCTTTTCTAGTTAGTACATGTCAATTTAGTTGGGATGCGACAATGAATATAACATAAAATATTTTTTTTAGATGCCAATTTAGTTTAAATGTGTGATTAACTTTGATGCTAGTTATTTTTTGCGTCATATATATATATATGTATATATTATGCTTTAAAGACTTGGATAAAAAGATTTCTTTTGTTGTCGAGTAGAAGGCTACAATTATACAGTATTGGCCTTCTGTTTAATATTATTTACGTTCATTTTAATTTATTGCTTAATTAATAGCAAAAAGGCCTTTTAGTTTATTGTATCTTTATCTGATATTTTCAGGGTGAACAAACCTTATTTACCGATACCAGCAGGAGATATTTCCCTGAAACAAGCATGGTTCTTGGTGGTATTTAATTTACTCGCGGGCTTGTTGATTTTTCGGTTGATGGATGCTGATCTCATCACTACTTCTATCTACTGTCTCGGAATTTTCTTCAGCACATTCTATTCTGCTCCTCCCTTTAGATTCAAGAAATATTCTATTACAGCATCAATTGTGCTTCCTTTGGTACTACTATTTTCTTCCCATCCTCTAAAGTTTGTCATGAAATTTTGTTTTAGTTTATAAATTTTATTGCATCATTAAAAATTCTGCCGCCCTTTAAAATGTTAAAAATAGCTTATTGATATAGATATGATTTGAGAAACATTATTGCCATGTACATCTGTCTTCAAGTTCTCACGTTCACAACAAATTACTACATGTGTAGGGCCCATTTAGTTCATTGATTTGAATTTTTAATTTGAGTTAAAATGTGACTTTATGTGAGAGTTTTTTACTGTAGTAAAAAATTAGATGTGACTGTTTCTGAGAACTTTTTACTGTAGCAAAACTCATATTTTAAACTCGAATCGGTGAAATGAACATGGCCATATTGTGCTAGCATTTTGAAGTGGAGTACCTTTTAAGGTTACTCGTTTTAATTTCTAAGGAATTTCTTTGGTTAGTCCTGCAAAAATGAACTA
>NW_010358766.1:0-1083 GCF_000414095.1 Morus notabilis | reverse complement strand
TTGGAATTAGGGGATGGGGCTCGCCGGAGGTGGAGAGGAGGAAGAAGAACGGGCATTTAAGTCATTTTATTGGAAAAATGAGTCCATATTTTGTTAAAAATTTAACGGAATTTGACGGAAATGATCCAACTGTGACCTTTTAAAAAGTTTATGTATTGTTTTGTTAAAAAAAATTTGAGAACCAAACACTTTTTTAAGAGTTTGGGTATCATTTGTGTAATTTACATTAAATATAAATTAATAACTTTAAAAATATTTTTTGAAAACATTTTAACATTTTTTAATTTTTTTTAATTTTTATTTATTTAAAAAGTAAATTTATGTGAGAAAAATTACTGTAGTAAAAAAATTAAATTTAAATTTTTAAGAGATAAAACATTGTAACAAAAATTTAAATTGTTATTCAAACTTGTAAAGGGAATGGATCCTATATATTTCAAAAGTGAAGTAATTAAAATCTCGAAAAAATAAATATGAGAAATCAAAATAAAACAAGTAAATATAAGAGAATATTAGTAAAAAAAATAATAATAATAACCCTATTCTTTATGCCCACTTGCTTTTAATTGATGCATTATTTTCTTTCTTTACAGAATATGTACTCATATCAGGACAATAGATTTTTTTTAAATATATTGTAAGTGTCACGTTTAACGGGAGAATGCTTAATTAATCGAATACGAAAAGAAACATAATTCATAGCTGTTTAATTATTTAAAAATTCGAAATTAGTTTTTTTTTTCTTCTTGAAATTCGAAATTAGCTGCTTGAAAGGAAATTTCGTGCTAGTTTCTTTTTGCTTTCTTTATTTTATCCCCTTACGGCATTGCATTGGGTTTTGGTGCTGCCCATACCTCAGGAAGAATATAAATTGAAAGGAAATAGAATATATGTCATGTGTGTGTGAAATAACAAAAGCTATGATTTATAGTGCATTTGGTTCAAGGATTTATGCTATGGTTCGTAACTCGTTACAGTGTTTTCTCTCACAAAAAATACACGTAAATTGAGAATAATTCTGAATTATGATTCTGAATCCATCAACTAAACGTCCTCTTCAAAACAATCTGATTTGCGGATAGT
>NW_010358765.1:0-624 GCF_000414095.1 Morus notabilis | reverse complement strand
GACTTTAATCTTTCATATTATCCAATCTCATTATTATTTCTTACATCTTTCACACATTCTGATTTAATTCTATTCTCTCTTCCATTCTCCTTTGTTGCTTTACCTGTTTTAAACGTTATTGCCTTCATTCATTCTAACAAAAGTTAAGCATTGAACCCTCAAAATGACTCCCTTTGCTTATTATAAAGCAATTTAATACTTTTTCTATCTTTTATCTTCTCTCATTTTACCATACTGTTTTGCTCATGATCTTTTATTATTTTATTCCTGTTAAATTTGGCTTAATTCATATTCCTGATGTTGGGTGCATTAATTTGCTAGGCTAGTATTGATATTTATTGTTATTTGTCATTTTTTTCTTTGTATTTGCTTAGAAAGTAGTCCTTATACATTCACTATTTCATTTATTTTCTCATGATGTATACATGCATATATATAGATGCATATATATATATACATATATATCTACCTATTTAGTCTTAATTTAGTCTTGGTAAGTTGCTTTATATGGTAATGATGATAGTAATTAATTTTGATGTTTTGAGTTTTATATAATTTCTCTAGAAATTGCTGTGATATCCTTTTTCTAATTTGATTTTTATCTTATTCAATATTTTTCAATTG
>NW_010358764.1:0-476 GCF_000414095.1 Morus notabilis | reverse complement strand
GTGCCATTCGTTGATCGTGAAGAGAGCTTCGATCTAACGGCTGAGGGGCGTCGTTACGACACCAAAAGTTATCACCGTTCCCCGGGCGGCGGTAGAGTACGAAGAGAGCTTCGATCTAACGGTTGATGGCCCCGTTACGACGCCAACAGTTGTTGCCATTCCCGTGCCAGTTGTAGGGCGTGAACAGAGCTTTGATCTAACGGCTGATCGGCCCCATTACGACACCAAAAGTTGTCACCGTTCCCGTGCCATTCGTTGATCGTGAAGAGAGCTTCGATCTAACGGCTGATGGGCCCCATTACGACACCAAAAGTTGTCACCGTTCCCGTGCCATTCGTTGATCGTGAAGAGAGCTTCGATCTAACGCCCGATGGGCCCCGTTAGGACACCAAAAGTTTTCACCAAAAATGTGGCAGTTCTAGATCGCGAGAGAGGTTCAATCTAACGGCTGATGGGCCCCATTATGACACCAAAAG
>NW_010358763.1:0-1391 GCF_000414095.1 Morus notabilis | reverse complement strand
GCATCTACCCGTTGGGCTTCCTCATCCCCAAGAGACTTGGGCTTCTCCTCAAGCTGCTGTCCCTGTACCTCTTCGGTTTGTCCTAGTTGGACGGGCTAGGATGTATCAGTAGCAAAGCTCAATGATTCAAACCAAGAGTTCTTCCTCTTATAATTCGACCGTTGTGTCGTCAAGTACCATTTCATGGATTCCATTCAACATCCTCAATGAATGTCTCATGCATGAAGGCGACGTACAGAGAGATCGGCTACGTAGTTGTTAATTAGTTGACACTTACGGATCTGCATCCCTTTGCTACAAGTGAGTAAACTATAAACGAAAACAAATGTAGAAATACAACTATGTATATCTTTCAGTAGTAATTTAATATTCTAGTCTATACTGGAAACAGTCATACAAGGAGCCCTTGGATTGTTGATCGTGAATAGTAGACCGAGGACATAAGGAAAAACAAGCGATTATGGCTAAAGGATCAAGGGGTATGCTTCTTTGTGTTATTAAAAGCAAACACAAGAAAAAACTGAACATGAAAAGAAAATGAATATCTATTTTTTTGAAAATAAACATCAATTGATCTTGACTACAATATATCAGTATGCAAAAGTAAAAAGGATTTCCCACATTAGCCGTTACAAACAAGTTAGAGATTATCAATATTTGATATGCCAATCTCCTTAAAGTAGGAAAGTTTATATACAACGGCTAGTGCAACTGATAGAAAAGATCAACTATATGATTTCTTTTCTTTAATTCTTTTTACATATCTTATGCGATGGCCTTGATTATAGGTAGCTCCTTTTGATTAACAGAACAATATGCATT
Organism: Morus notabilis; assembly: GCF_000414095.1. Taxonomy (NCBI): domain Eukaryota; kingdom Viridiplantae; phylum Streptophyta; class Magnoliopsida; order Rosales; family Moraceae; genus Morus; species Morus notabilis. The sequence goes on along the minus strand of NW_010358763.1, from coordinate 569 downwards.
GCATTTGCATAATCACCAAAGGATATGAGAAGCAAGATGTAAGATCATTTATGTTCCAAAAAAGTAGAGTCAAGCAACAAGCAAACTGGTTTCAAAAAGCAAATGGAATTTGAAACATATTTCACTATTTTATAAGAGCAATTTTATTTAGGTGTTGCTCATAGATTAGGAAAGATTTGTAAGTATTAAGTTCTTCAAGACCGGACACTACAAAAAAGGGAATTATATACAACTTTGATTATGGTTTTGGACTTTGTCTTGTTTAGTTTACTGATGATGGTGGGAATTATATCTGCTTAGGAAAATTGATGAATGCACAAAAAATTATTTGAGAAAATGTGATAGTTATGATTTGTGAATGACTAAAATTTTTTTTTCAAAAAAAATAATTCAATGATGATTAAAAACTCTTGTGAGATAATGCTATTTCTTGCATTTCATAAAGATTATTTAGTGTCGAAGAATACTCGATGCTCTTAGAAATTATTTCTATGTTTTAGAGAAATCAAAAGAATATTGAACCTAACTCAACCTAATAAAACCGGCTTGTTAAGTGAGGATTGCCCTCA
>NW_010358762.1:0-1177 GCF_000414095.1 Morus notabilis | reverse complement strand
TATATATATATATATATATATCTTCGTTTCATATACTTTATTGGTTATATCTCTTTTCTTTTTTATTACTTATTCTAATGCTTAGCCTTTTTCGGATGAATACTTCATTTAAAACTTATATACACATACATTACTTCTCTTTTTTTGCAACTGAATTTTACCTATTTGTTCAGCAAACATATTTTTGTTTTACCCTTCTTTTATTGTAACAATGATGATAATAAGTAATTTTAACTTTTTTAGTTTTACGTACGTTGTTCGAAAATTGCTTTGAATATCTTTTCCATATTTTCACTACTCTTTTGCTCATTTCTCTTTACCAAATATTTTTTCCTCCCACTTTCTAATGGTCTCTCTTTGTTTTACACCTATTATGGTGCTTTTGGCCTCGTGGTATTACTATTTTATTCAAAACTTATTTATACATGTATTACCTTTGTCTCTCGGTTAATACTATTTTAAGTTTTACTATTCTATTTAGTATTCGCTCATTCATATATTGTTTTTCCTTTTATGTTACTCAATTCTTCTTTATTTACAATTTTCACTTATATTAGACTTCTGATTTTTTTGGTTTTTAGCATTTTTCTTGAATTTTGCATTTGGACTTTTTCTTTTATTTTTTATTTCTCAGTTTGTATTTCGGTTGGCTCTTTTTTATTGTTTCGATTGAAATGAAACATTGGACTTTATTGCTTCTTTCACGCTCGCATTATGTTTAATTTTTTTACTTTATTCGGCCAATTTCCGTGCCTCTTTATTTGTTAGAATTTATTCTTGCTAATCCTTTGTTTTTTTTAATCGTTTTCTTCCTTTTCTTGCATCTGCTTTTTCTTTTTGAAAGAACGGTTGTTCTGAATTTGATGTTTTTCTTCTTGCGTTTTACTTCTACTGTCCAAGGTCTTTCAGCCTTTTTTTTTTTTCTTTGTTGTTTGATTTTACAATCTTCCCCTTAGATTTTTGTTTCCACTTTTGTTGGTTTATTGTAGGCACTGTTTTTTTCTCCCTTTTTAATTTCACTTGATAGTTTTTGGATAACTATAGACATGTTCTTTTGTCTAAAAAATTAAAAAAAAATAACTCAAGTTTTAACTTTATTCAAGTTCACGTTTTTTTAAGTTTCAATTTGCCCGTTCACTTCGTTGATTCGAGTTTGTAATTCGAGTTGAGATGTGAT
>NW_010358761.1:0-18726 GCF_000414095.1 Morus notabilis | reverse complement strand
CGTGAATGAAAATTTGCCTAGTTTATATAATAAAACAAGCATGATGTTAGACTTGGCATATAATACAATATCTACTTGCACTGAAGTAGATTGAGTCGTGTAGAACTCGTGAATTAAAATTGTTAATAACGAAAACGACCGATGCTTAACATTGCTATATTAGCGTATTACGTCAAATAAATGAAAATTTTGAGTCATTCTTCCAAAAGAATTGAGAAAGAGAGAGAGAGCCAACCAAAAATTAGTTGTTCCAAAGTATAATTAACATCAAATTCTTTAAGGGATAAAGAGTGTACAATGTCAAGCCACTTGAAATATAGTGACGTTGGATTTGAGTTTAAGGGGATGTGGGTTTTTTTTCTTTTCTTTTTTTTTTTTAAAAAAATGTGTTGGATTTTAGTTTAAGGGGGTTGGGGTTTTTTTTTTTTTAAAAAAAAAAAAAAAAAAAAAAAAGGTCAAAGCTATCATGCGGCCAAATTCAAATTGTAGCTAAGGTTGTTTAATTTGGACAAATTCAATATTTGCAATTTTTACTAAAGAACATGGCAGAAGAACCCAAATGTGACGATTTGATCTTTAAAAGCAAGCAGCCACTTGCATGATCTTAATTATATGTATATATAGACATACCCACAAACAAGTATAATCATGCATGGGTTCTCTAATTTTCACTCCTTAAAGAAAATGTGAACTGATTTTGCCTTTTCCACATTTTCTAAAATCCTAAAACCAAAACTAGTAAAAAATCCTTTAACCAAAGATAACACGGCTCTTTTGCATGTTCATGAGGTTGGTTAAGTTTTGGCTCAAGTTCTGGTAAAATTCATATAATATAGTAAGCTAAATCTCCTAAGATGCCCGTTTCCTATAAACTAATTAATTATCACTAATAACCCACCAAGATTTTATAATAAAGGAAAAAAATCCTCAGCCATTAACTACCATATACACATATTGTAACATACACGTGTGCATATCAATATTACTATATGTCCCAGTTAAGCATGCCAGTCTACCATATTATACAATATATATATACATATATAGATACACAAAACCAATTATGATATAGCAAAAAATGGAACCAAAACCTCACCTGTTTCTGCGTAACCTGGAGCAAGCTGGCAAGACCCAACGGGCATGAGCACCTTCTGTTTTAGCCTCCTCATCTCCGGCCAGTACACCCAATATTCTCCTTTCCGGTGCTTGACAAGATCATCACATCTAAATATCTCAAGCATGGGCCCACATGACCCCACAAAAACAACGTAGACCGTCCGATGAACGACACCTTGATTCTCCCACCCGCTCCTCACCGCCAGATTGGCCGCCACCAAATTGACCTGGAGCCTAAAGACATCTCTAACCCCTTTCCTAGTATAATTAGTCCCACAAGGAACCGACGCAACGACGACGTCTAGGTCGTTATATTGCTCCAACGACGTCGGTAGAGGGATCTCCGGGCACCTCGGTGGGCCCCACTTGTGGTGCTCGTCGATCCATTCCGGGAAATACTCCTCCCATTCCCTTTTATTGTCTCCGGTCAAGCGGTCAAACCGCACCGAGACTGTTTCTACCCTGTCCAATCCCTTCAGTCCATCATGAAGACCATGATGATCATGATCTAGGTTGACCAAACCTAGCTTAATCTTCTTCTTTTTATCCCTCAGTTTTTGTTCTATGATTTTGAGCCATTCGGGGTGTTTGGCGACGGGGATATGATCATCTTTCTGACTAATCCTCTGACTTGTGGATAGCTTATTGTTGTTAATGGGATTGGGATCATGAAAGGACAAGGCTAGGATTATGAGGGATAGAGAGACAAGAAGAAGAAAGATGATGAAGTATATTCTTTGCTTGGTTTTGAAGTGGGAATGGGAGTTTTTGGAGACCATGGTTTTGGTTAATGGTTGTCTCACTTTGAGATCTTGGTTTGGTTTGATCATTTTGATCTTTATCTTGAAGAAGTTATTTTGTGTGTTTATATCTATATATAGAGATACATACATATATATATATATATATATATATACACACACACACACACAAAGGAAAGGATGAGAACTATAAGATGTAAGTTTTTATAAGGAATGTCGTCTTAATTTCTATGTTATATATTGCATGGCTGCACGTTGGCAATTGTCAATTATTTTTTTTTTATTTTAGTTTTCAATTTTCATCTATTGGCAGCATTTGATTTATGCATCACGCGTTCTTAGGCTTTATTTATTTATTAATTTATCAATTTATTTATTTATTTATTTTGTAGGGACTCTTAGGCTTTATTTTTGCGTATACATGCTTCTTAATTATTTTTTTTTATTTTTTACTTTATTAAGTTTAAATTCGCCCGTACTTTAAAGGAAAAGGAAAAAGAGTAGTTTGGGGAATTTGCAATAGAGGAATTTTCTGTCGAGGATAATATTGTTAAACTAAAAATTAAGGGAATTATTCATAATTCTCGAGATCTTTAATTGGAATCTATTGTCTCTAAATTGTAAATAATTTCTTTACCTTTATGTTTGATGCATGTATATCTTCATAAACAGCCAAGCCAATCGAATCCAGAATCATTATATGCACTGAACAAACAAATATAGGAAACTTTAGTAGTACGTAGTTTGTGATATGTGAGCTTAAAAATTTCAAAAGAAAAATAAAGATAAGAAAATCCTAAAAAGGACTTAATTTTGGCTAATTAATTTTGAGTAGATGCGCTAAAAAAGGAGCAAGTTAAAGAAATAGAAGGGAATTTTTTTCCTGAAAAAAAAATATAGCAATAAAAACATCACACAATAAAGTAAAAGCGGATACACGTACTCGATTATGCTAATTAAGTTATTAACCTAATTGGGAAGATTAAAAAATTAAGTACAGTTGGGTTGGCCTCTCCCACGGCCTCTTTATTCTCTGAGTTGCATATCTATGATTTTGTTTTTCTATTTTTCAATAGTAGAGAAAGTTAGAAAACGTGTCCCAGCTTATCTCTTTAGTTTAATTTTGTGTTATTTTCTTGGAATTCTGTTCCACTTAAGTTAATGTGTAAAGAGGGAGAAAAAAAAAAACTATAAAAGTATTGTAGTAAATAAGAAAGGGGCATTTCTCTAGATTAATTTTCTTTTATAATATTATAAGGCCGGTCCACGAAATTCCCTGCATAAGAAAATAATCGTCAATTAGACTCTATAACTTAACAATATTTTATTTAGTACTGCTTTAAAAACTTTGTACAATTTGCAATCTCAAAAGGGATTCAAATTACCTGTCTAATTTTAGTGTTTAGAATGGTGTCTAACTAATTAGATTGTGTCATATTGTGTAATGCCTCTCCCAAATTAGCAGCTAAAAACAACGCCAGCTCAAGAGAAACGTTGACTAAAATAAATAATATTACTTAATAGAGAAATAATATCTATCACAAATACAATCATCGAACAAAATTCTTAATATTACAAATTTCATTTCAAAGATCTCCTAACTCGTCATGGGACCTTGAACCATTCTTGCTCAGTCAACTGGAACTTCTATTTTAGCATTTACCCGCATCACAAGAACTATAGGAGCGTGAGCTCAGTAAGTAAACCATAAATAATTTCCACTTTCAAATGCTTTTCTTTAGCATTTAGGGCCCTCTTGTATAATATTAATCTTGTGTTATTATAACCTCTTTCATATGGCCCCTGTCATGAAATCTCCTATTCCTCTAGAATTTGGCCATTCATCATATTTCAATCAACTCATAATATGTATAAGATTCACATCATACTCAGAAATACTTTCAAAATCTCATAAAAACATGTTAATAATAACGTATATAAATTGAAAATATACTGCTGTTCAAGTGATGCATCTACTTACAGTCAAGCTGCTTAAGAGGGAAAACTATTCTCTCTATAACTCTCCTCTTTTTTTTTTCTTTCTTTAAGTTGTGACTCACGTAAAATTGGCTGAAGACCACCCTCTGAATAGGCTTCAATATATGTACTACAAACTAAAAGAGAATTAGACTTCTCACTTAAAGAAACGTGACATTAAGATCTCTAAGTAAAGTGGCATAGTTCATGTGCTTACATGCTAAGCTCCAAACGTGGACTCATATATTTTTTTTACTTAATTTATATCAAGCCACCTCATTCTTATATAATATCATTCCTCTCATATCAATTCTCAAGCAAATAAATCCAACCTCTTTCATGTCTCATGCCTACAGACAACACTTTAATTATGCACTAAATAGAATCTAAGCATTATTGATCAATATCAACGTAACCTCTATAAAACTCTACTTTTCATCTTATTCACCCTCAACTAAGTTAATAAATAGAATTTCAATATCGGATATTACACATTGCTTAGAAAATTAAAATATTTTTTTAACTAACTTCACAAATTCTACAAAAACATGTTCTCTAGTCCCTTAAAAAATAATTACATAAATTAGCTGCTCGGTTTTCTCGTTCTCTCTTTATTTTAGCATGTACTTTGCATCTATCTTTCTTCAGCTTACAATCGGCACAAATGCCCCAACTAAAACCAGCATAGCATTAGGATATCTTGATGCTTTAATTTCTACGTACTATTTCTTCTTTTTCTTTTTTATCATTTATTAGCAGAGAAAAACATACAAAGAGCTTCAACTAACGGACCAAGTCGCTGGCCCGTATAAGAATATGATGTTTCTTTTTTAGTCCTTTTAACTTCAAACCTACAATTTCCCCAGTGGCTTTACCCGAAAGAAAAGAATAAAATAAAGACATGTTAACGTCAAATGTGGACAGAACAGATCAACAAAAAAGTGAAGATAGGTAGCAGTACTTACAAAGAAAAGCCATATTCCTTACTATAATCTAAAATACATTGATATATATTCAGTATTGTATGCTGCGACTGTTACACATGGAAACAACGAGATTTGATGGTATAGATGGCTTCTCGGAGATTTGCATAGCTCTGGGGTTGGAGGAATATGAGAAAACTAATTATTCATCCTCACCACCCAAAATTCTACAAATTGTAGCTTATCTTCTCGAGAAATCGATTCAGAAGAATGAGAGATTATTGCGAGTGAAATCAAGAATAGAAGTTGAGATTATTACAATCTTCCACGGCTCAAAAGCACCTGCCATGAGCATGAAACGGTATGTTGAGCGCATATTCAAGTACTCAAATTGCAGCACGTCCTGCTATGTTTTTGCATACATTTACATAGAGAGATTCCTTCAGAAACGTGCCAGTTTTTACTTGACTTCTCTCACTGTTCACCGGCTTTTGATCACCAGCGTTATGCTTGCTGCAAAATTCCTCGATGACGCGTAAGATATTTCCCAACTTGATAATTAGCAGCAAAAGATCATTACATGCTGTGGTTTTTCAGTTTTGTTTTTTATTTTTTAATCTTCTTTTGGCATAAAAATGTGTTTCAGGACTGAAAGCAATGCGTATTATGCCGAAGTGGGAGGAGTGAGCACTGAAGAAATGAACGAGTTAGAGATGGCGTTTCTGTTCAGTCTGGAGTTTAGCCTTCTGGTAACCGCCGAGGATTTTGCACACTATTGTCAATATCTCGAAGTCAAGGTTGCAGGAGAGATTATCGGACTTAGGAATTAAGGTGTGCGGAGCATCCACGCACCGAGACATGAAACCGGCAGTTGCAGGGCTATGTAGTTGAGAGTCAAGTGCGGTTGGGGTTAGGTCAGAATGAGGGAACCTGGAACCGAAATTAGATTTAGCAACATGAAGCATCACACGGGAAAAGGAACGTAATAGCAGCCCTGCCTAACAACATTTATTGGTCGCAACAAGTATCGCCTTTTCAATATGTAAAATTTTGAGTCTTCCTTTTCTTGTAATGAATCCCTCAACCCTATGCTTGATGAAATGATTCTATAGTGAAACTAAAAAATTTAAAATTTAAAAATTTAAAAAATTTAAGAAAAAAAAATGATTGTTCAAAAAGCAACAGCTTTCACCACAAGGTGGAACATTAGTTGACAATCAAAGAGCAAAAACTCTAATTATTACCAGCTTGTCTGAACTGCTATAGTTTATGGCATACTCGCAAAATTTTTCTCATTCCACGTTCAAAACAAAAAGACATAATTCCATTTTGTATCTGTGCTATGCTATCATTTCAACCACGGTACAATAAAGCACGAGTTGACCAACAATTTATACTCAGCCCACTGAATAAAACCTAAAAAGAACGCGAGAATTTAAGGAATGGGAAAATTTAAGGGTGTCATGAATAGATAGGATATTGTAAATTCTCTGTGCATAAACCATGTCAAGCGACCCGACAGAGTGGGGCTCTGAAGATGACAGTTTCTCACAACTTTCGTATATGATAGAGGGAGGCATATAACAAGCTGATCGACGCGATGCACCGACCTTCATCCTTTAACTAGAAGTGTTCTTCCTCGCTGCATAAACGCGATAGGCTGCTAATCCAACAATGGTCACTGCAGCTCCCACTGAAAAGATTTTAAATAAGTTTAACATGACGTGCAAATAAAAACAAAACATCAGAAAATTACTCAAAAGAAGCATGGGGAACAGCAACAGGAGCTGTTAGTCATGTAAGATTTACTAGAAGCTCCCTTCCACCAAATTGTTTTATGCAGTAAAATGCATATAGAGAGAGCTCAAGAACCTGTACATCGAGGATTCGAAACTAAATATCATATTCATACCTGAAACAAACATAAGAGACCGGTTAATAAGCCGATGGTATTGCTTGCGGCTTCTCCCAGCTTCAGTTTCGGGAATGCTCAAATGAGGGTGCTCGGCAGCACTTATAATCTTGCGAAATACATTATTAAAATCACCCAGCTTTGTGCTAATAGACACAGGAGCTTCCACTCCCATATCTTGACTAACCTAAAAACACAAAATTGAGATTGAAAAAAAATGTCACTAGATTTCAGCCAATAAAAAAATAGACAAAAAATCAAGACATCCAATATAACTGACACAAATTACATGACCATTAAGAACAACACACTCCCACTATAAAATACGTAAACAAGTGATAAAAACAATTTACCCTTGTAGAATGTTGTATGGCCAATGGAAATGAATCCAAATCGTCTTTAGCTGCAACAATGAGGCAAGGCACCTCAAATCCAGTATCCTCGCCATGGCTAGCAACTTCAACCAACAACTCAGTCGCCCTCTTCCATGACGATTCATCAGAACTAAAAAAGAAAAGAAAAAACCCTTAGATATTCACAAGTGTAAATTATAAACTATTAATCCGTAGTAGAGCAAGAAAGCATAATTACTCATGTCAACATACGTTCTTAACAAGCCTAAGCTCATTAGAGACATCAAATCCTCAAAAGCAAATTTTACATCATCCACATATATATGCTTGCACCAGTGCACACATAAGATGCGAGTTATATTGAAATTTTGTGTAGTGCATCTTCAACAAGCAATTTCTGAAACATCATTGAGAAGGCAACATTCGTTGTATTTTAAAGTCTATATCATAAGCTACAAAAGAAAATGAAAAATGAGCCAGTCCAGAGACTTCAATAGTACAATTCAAAAAATAATATTAATAAAGTAATAGTAGAACAATTTAAAAAAGAAAGAAATACAACAAAGACCTAGATCTTTTTTTCATCTTAAAAGATTCAGTCTTGAAAACAGCAAATCTCAAAAAATACAATGAGATTACAAACCAGCAATAAATACCATGCTTGACTAGATTGATTATTATAGATGTAACGACCCACTGAGGCCTTCTTGCTTACCTGTCATGAACAAACACTGCTACGTCACAAGCAGCCAAGGACTCTTTGTTTGACAGCAATTTTTTAACTCCGTCTTCAGGAATTTCTTTCAACACAATGGTTTTCTTTATTCCCTGCAAACAAATTAACATAGATAGAATTTTAGACCAAATAACTAATGCTTTAAAAGCCTAATTGAACTTTCCAGTTTAAGCCAAAGAAGACGATACAACAAGGGGACAGAATGAAAAAGACTTGGGGACCCAACTGCGCAACAAAGAATTGGACAATACTCAGTAGGGTTCTTAAATACATTAGCCAGGCTTGTACAGAAACAACTGTGTATACCGAACACCAAATGAATTGATAAGTGCTACTCCTAATAATATACAATTCAAAAGACGTCAAGACATAAGATGGTTAATAACAGCATGTACCCCAGGTTGATCGACAACGTTTACTGCGTAACGTTCTTCTGTGGTTGGATTGTAAGTATCAGAGAAAGGCCTGCTTTTCCAAAATTTGAAAAAAACAAAAACAAAAAACAAAAAAACAAAAACAAAAACAAAAACAAGTGCAAAAACAAGAACAAAAATATGTTTATTACCTGATTCACAAAGTTAGATTATCTGGAAAGCAAAATCAAAAACATGATTCAGAAGATGACCTTCCAAGAAAAGAGTCGAGCAATGCAGACTTTCCAGCCTTCTTAGGGCCGAAAACAAAGCATTGGTAAACATTTCTATCTGATTGTTGCTTCTTTCGATCTAAACGCCTCTTCCTCGTGACACGGACAGTAGATGAAATGTCACCAGAATAACCGATATATATCAGATTCTCCATGCTGAAAGCTGGGTCTAGGAGTGTCATGAGCGCCCACTGCAAACCCGCAAAATTTTGACATTAGTTAACAATGGATGACGGAAGATGACACATTGATTTTTAAGTGTATACTGCTCGTCTTATGTTCAGCCATTTTCATGCATAGTAAAAAGGTTTCCAACTGTAAATGTGAAGAAAAGGCAAAGTAAGACCTGTGATAAGAATCCATCAAGTGATAACCCTCCAAATGCATTTCTCTCAGCTGCATCCTTATAAGGAGCCTCACTAAACGGACTGTCATTTATAAGAGAAATAATGTCAAACTTCCAAAGACAGTAGCACAAATCCACTAAAGTTACTTATTCTAAGCAGAAAGATATAGATAATTGAAAGTATCGTAGATAACCAATTCGTCAATTAGCAATTCTTTGTCGGAAAGCTGAACAGGATAACCTCATAGAACAAAAACCTTGACGTGAGACAAATCAAGTAAAAGAGCCCAATAATACTGGCAGAATTAAACAACCTTTCGGGGGCGGTAGAAAATAGCTCTTCCAGTTCACGAGGTCGGAGTGCCCCATCCTGGTGGAAAGCAGATTACAGACATGATTAAAAGAGAGTAACTAGTAAGATGAAAAGAAACAGAAGAAAAGATTACTGCATAGAACTTGTTGCACCAAATAGCCAAAAGAAAATAGGATAAATTTTATAAGGACATACACCATCATTGTCAAACAAGTCAAAGATTCCTCTGAGGAACTCAATGGCTTCATTCGTCAACTCCACACTCTGCACATATAATGGCTTTGTAAGTAATTTTAACAAATTTCATATGCTTAAACAGGTCCACCAAAATTAAGAAAATACAAGAGGAATGAAATATGGATGCTAAAGATACCAACAAGTAGGCATAAAAAGAACAACAATACCAAGAAGGAAGTTCAAATAGGTCTGAATCGTCCTAAAATCTCAACCATAGATCACGAGTAGATTGTAAACGTCCTAAAAAATAAAGGTAGTTTTATGCCTCATACACCATAGTGGCTGTGTCCAAAAAACAGAAATGCAAGCGAGACACAAGAGTCCATGTTCACATTGCCTCCAACATACCCACATGACAAAGAAAGTTGAAAATGAACAAAATAGACACCGATATTCTGGACAATGTATTACTCAATATATTATTCACTTCCATTTCATTTCTGACAAATTGTAATAAGCTTTTACCTGATCAGGAGTCCGTCTCAATGGAGATGGAATGAGTTCATCTGCAAGTTTTATATCATTATTGTATCCAAATTTTCGAAGGACAGTCCAAGTTGTTTCAAGACGCCCCTTTTCTATAAATAGTGCATGAAGGAAGAGGAATCCTGTCAAAGTAAGCCCGCGGTCATTGACTCCTTCAGGCAACTTTTCTTGCACAACCCTCTTGACACCCACAATTTCAGAAGGCTGTAAAGGGGCATTGAAACATTTAACCTGTTTATAGTAAAAATTAGATTTTCCATTCATCTCAAAGTCAAAGACAAATCATCATTAACGTGAGCTAAGAAAAACTAACATTAAGACGTGATATCATTTCAAAATCAAATTCACACCACAAAACAAAATCTAGATCATAAAACAAGACATAAAAAAGTAACCTGGAAATCATTCAACTCTGCATCACTTAAAGCACCGTCTCTGTCATGGTCACAGAGAATAAATATCCGCTTCAAGGATCGCACGCATCGAGGCTTCAGTGTTTGTGATTCCTGATCAAACAGTGGGCCTGTTGGATGGAGCACAGCTTTTTGTGCATAGTAAAAAACCTCTGGAATCTACAAAATGAAATACAGACAGTCTTAGAGCTACAACGTAAAAGCCATCAAAACAAGAAATTGGTCGATGTATTTGACCAGCCAAACTATACAAAAGTTCCACAATCTTAAATCAGATACTGGTGTTAAAGTGTGTGATGCAGAAATATTTCAAAAATAATTCTCGGATAAAGGGTTGAACCCAAAATTCCAAGTTATAAACTTACGAGAATAAAGAAGCATAAGCTTGCAAATGTGGCATATCTAAAAAGCATGAAAGATTGCATGTTTTAACTGAAAAAGGAGGCCCGTGCAAAGAAGGTTCACTATACAGACCTGTATATGTCTCAATGCTGAACATTCAATGCAAGTTTCAATCTCCCGAAACTGTTGCATTATTGGTGACATCACTTGCTCCAGGCTAACCTGCTGGTTCTCATCTCTCAAATCTAGTTTACAACCTACAACTATGACTGGAACCCTCACCTGCAACATAAAGTTAACCATAATTCTGCATGAAAAATATACAGCTCAATAAACTTTCATTGAAGTCTGCAAGTACTTTCCAACGAAGTAAAAGAGGTTGAAGTTTTAAGTTTTCTATCATCACATTTTTCTTGTCCTTTCTTTTCTTTTCTTTTCTTTTTTTCCCTTCTCTCTCATTCCAGAAGAATTCTGGAAGTTCTCCATCATGATATTGTGCTGCTAGGACAAAATACGATGTAAAACAGAAATGACAAAGAAAGAAAACCTCAAGTTGGCGAAGCGTAGGAAGCCAGAAGGTACTCAATCGATCAAGCGTCTGGGGTTGATCACATGCATAAGTAAGAACAACTGCATCAGCGCGCCTCAATTCTTCAGCAACTCTACCATTATCTTCAGGACTGTTTGACGAAAATGTAGAATAAACAAACATTCAACACAAGAAACAAAGAACTTATAAAGAAGAACAAAAACAGTTGACCCATTGACCCATAAAAGAACAAATAAAAACACAATCTAGAGACTCGCATATTTATATTGAGGTCAATCTGGTATAAAATTAGTTTCCCTCTTGACTCCCAAATAATAAAATATATACCGCTAGATTTTGAAAACCTTCCATTTCTACAACCTCACAGCAGCCACATAAAATTAAAAAAAATAAACCAAAAAAAAACTATATTTTACAAGGTATGAATAATATGTGCCTCCTCTGTAAAAATGAGACCCAAACCAGCAAAACAAGCATATGAAAGTTACAAGTTCGTGAATTTTCCTTGCAAACAAAATTACCGACAATAAATTTATACCGAGAGGAAGTATCGATAATTGTGATCGGCACACGATCAGGGTAGAAATCCTCCGGCAATCTCGTCGGCGGCAACAGCGGCGGTACATTCACCGGGAAATTCTCGGCGGCCGCGGTGACGATCAGGCTCGATTTTCCGGTGCCGCGGTCTCCGGCCACGACGATTCTGACCCCAGTCCGACCACCCGGGTTCACGGTTCCCGTTTGAGCTCTCGCCATCGGAACTGCAAATACCAAAACCCTAAGAACTCACTGCCAAAAAAACAATAATAAATCAAACGAAATTCTCGAGTCACTCGAACCAGTAATTACAAAAAAAAAAAAAAAAAAAAAAACCTAAAAAAAAAAACAATGGGGTAATCGGAAAAAAAAAAAAAAAAAAAAAGACCTTAGAACAAATACAATGGTGTAATCGCGAACAACTCGAATTTAATAAGAGAAAAAATTTGTTCAAAAACAACTCGAATCAGAAATCCAGATTTCGTGTCGAAAAATAGATTTTTTTGACGCTTGTGACTAAATGCAATGGCGAAAGTTAGCAGCACAAAAAAAAAGAGCGGATTTTGAAAGGCAAAAAATTGAGATGATTAACGTAAGATAAAAGAAAGATCAATAAACAAGTAAGGAGCTCAAATTGCGAGCAGCAGAAAGTAAAATCCTGGAAAATTCATGGCGGAGATTGGTAACAAACCTGGATTGGAAATCGAAATCTAGCAAGCTCTTAGCAGAAAAACCAGAAGAAGAAGAAGAAGAAACGCCGAAAGCCCTGGATTATTTTCCTTTTTTTTTTTTTTTTCCTCTTAGTATTGTTGTTATATTATTTTTTAGTCCCTCTGAAATTAACCCAAAAAAAATATTTATTTTATCGTTTTCATAACATTGAAAGTAACAAAAAAAAATGTATATAAACTCACATCCTTGTCACATATTAAATGAAATTTTGACTTTATAAAAATAATTATATTGAGTGTAAAATGTTAGAATCTTCCAAGGTCTTAAAGTTTTGAATTATTATAATGCAATAAAAATATGATTGTATTTTTAAATTCTTTATCAATTCCAATATCAGAAAATAAAATCATTCAAATAATTGTTTACTTTGTATTAAATGAAAAAAAAAATGAGAAGTGATTCCCTTTTATATTTAAAAATATTTTTATTTATAAAATTAGTAATAGAGATTTAGTGGCCTCACACTAGGGAATATTTTTTTTAATAAAGGAAATTTCATTACTAAAAGGAAAGTAATACATACTCGACATGTCGTAAATGACCCCAAATATAATGGAATTCAACCCGAACAACTAGATCCACCAAAAAAAATAATAATAGCACAAGGGCGAATATTAATATCGATACCCAAAGGGAAAAATGCTCGATTGGCACATAAAAATCGAGCATAGTCGAAGCTCGTTGAAAGAGACTAAAAAGTCTATGGATTAACCCAGTCAATCAAGACCAAACTCCTCAAATAGGGGACATATATGCGGCCTAAAATTAACCGGACCAAACAAACCACACCGGCGATGATCAACTTGATTGGGTGGGGGACATCACGAACGCTAAGAGGTGTTGAAACCACTACCTCCTGTATTATCAATGCACCATAAACAAAAACAAATACATAACATAAAAATGAGACTAAACACAACTCCAGAGTGCGACCTCCACCGCGAACCACATATGAGATCCCTCAACGCCATCCATCGCGAAGCCTCAACCATCCAACTTCATCCACCTGCCCATCGAAAAGCATCAGCAGCCCCAACTTGGCCAACCTTTCGGTGAGACCAGTAGTACCGCCAACCACCCTCACTTGGTGGCACGAACCCAACCACAGCCACGGTTGGGTTCCTCAACATCGACATCAGGCTAACGACGACCAAACCTTCCCAACCCGCAGCAAATCTAAGTAGTCTAAAACTTTCCATCCATCTTCCGACCCAGCCCGATCTCGAAGGAGATTCGAGTCTCCTACGACCACATCGGACGACAGCGCCTCCTCCATCAATGGTCCTGTCACCAGATAGGCGGCGACCATCCCTCTCCTGTGACTGATCTTTGATCCAAACCAGACTCCACTCCCCTGGCGACACAAATCCCGGCACATCGTAGATCCACCGACAACCACTCTATGGACGAAGAATAAAAGCTAGCAGACGGCCCCTCCACACTCTCCCTCTCTGCCTTTCTCTCACTCGTTCTCTTTCTTCTTTCTCTCTCTTCTTTTTTTTTTCTCAAGAGAGTCTCCCAGAGAATGATTAATTTTAGTTTTAAAATTACTATATCATCTTCGTTCTCTCTCTTCTCTTATTAATGATTCTTTATCAAAGGGAATGAATATTAAGTTTACTTATCTATTCTTAATGAATTACTACATAGTTAATATTTAGTTAATTGTGTAAAATGATATTTAAGTTGTTATTCTTAATTTTAATAAACATAAAAAACAGAATGAAGTTGTTTCCTATTACATCATCTAATAATTAAATACACACTTAAAAGGGAATAAATAACCTTTAATCTTATTATTTTACTTTACTTTATTTTCTAATTCTATTATATTTCTCATTACGTTCCTTTACGATTTGGTAAACGCGTCTTTTATGAAATAATCTGTTAAAATAAAATGGTTAGAGACCAAAATGTTATAATTATCATAATTTGGGGACTAATAATAAAAAAAATCTCTTTTCCATTTAGTAACTCTTACCCGGAAATGCACGAGATTTCGGTGCTTTCACAGCCAAGTTATTACACGTGTTCCAGTTTGTGGTTTCGTTTCGCCCAAGCTGCGTCGTAAATTTTGCTTTTTTTTTTTTTTTTTTGCTCACGTCAGCTTTGGCAGAAAAGGACGAGAACTTTCTCGAATTAATGAATTAGGGCCTTCTTGTTTTCTTTTTTTTCTTTTTTCTTTTTCCTTTTTTTTTTTTTGGTTGAAAAGGTTACCCTTACCTTGCTTGAAAAAAGTAATAAAACGGGGGAAAAAAAGGGTTGACTCTCAGTGGGTGCTGGTCACAGTTTTCATCATGTTTATAATGCAATCGGAGACGAACTCCCGCTTCAAATTCCTCTCTTCAATAGTGCTTACTTACGCTGGACTTGAAAATCGTTTTATACAAGTTTGAGAATATGGGAAGAAATTAGTTATTAATGTCGCCATTCAACCCTCATTTAAAGAGTACACTATCCGTATAATTTTATGGGTTTAAATTAATGATTTTGATTTTAAATTTTATTTTAATTTTTATAAAAGAGCATAATCATAATAATGAGTTTTAGTAAACAAAATGGATACTTATTCATCATGATTTAAGATTCATATACAGCTTAATAATGTCGCTAAATGAAAATGTTTAACATTCTATTAAGAGAATTTTTTATGTAGGGTATGAAAACAATATACTAGTGATGGGATTTTATTTTAGGAGCTTGTTTGGATTGACTTAAAATAAAGTTATTTTTGACTTCTTTACTCGAAAAGTTATTTTTGATACTGTTTGGGTGGACAATATGAAAGTGATTTTAAGTTTTTATAAATTCTTTTGACACATACCACCTTTAAGGTGCTTATGAAAGATGACCTTATGAAATGCTTTTTTATTTATCTTTTTAAAATTTTATTTTGTAATAACTAATCAAAACTCCATCAATATTATTTTATTACATTACTTTTTATAACAATAAAAATTTTGAACTTATTAACCAAACATGTTCAAAAGCTTGTCTCAAAAAAAAAAAAAAAAAAAGCTCTTTTTCATGCCTATTAACATTAATTAAAAAGCCTTGATTTACATTATCTTCTTCTATTGTTTAAAAATAAAAGCACAAATTTTCTTAAACGGGTCATAGTCATCATATCCGTTGTAGGTGTCATTATTTTTTATTTTTTTGTCAAATTGACTTTTTTAGAGCATTTGTTAAATTGATTTTGATCAAGTCTAATGTTGAGAATGATGCACTTGATTGGGTAAGTTTTTTCTATCCATGTTTGCATATTCTAATATTAATGATCTATTTGGTTCACTCTTTTAAGTTGGTGATTTTTATTTTAAATTTAAATTTTGTGAGAAAACCTGTTGATGAGAATTTTTTTTATTTAAACTTTTTATAAAAGAAAAAACTACAGCATAATCAAAATTATAAATTCAAATGCATGAATCAAACATACGCTAAAAATATTTGTTGGCTCAAAAACAAATATTGGGAACAATAGTGTTAACTTTTTCAAAGACCAATGTGACTAAAGGTAATGTGAGCCTAGATTAACCAATGTCATTTCATTAATTACAACTCATCAATAAAAATGACTATCTTGATATCATATATGTATCACGTAATTGATAAACGCTTGACCAATATTGCAACAATCGTTTTTATGTACGTAATATTATGAAATAATAATGCACTCTATACATACATACAATTTTATTATATGGTCAGGATTTCTCAATTATAATGCATATCACTGACATTAATTATGGCATATTATTTTATCATGCGTTTGACATTTAACTGCATAGAAATTAACAGTAGAACATAAATATAAACCCATAAAATAATAAATGCAACATGGACGCGCGACACTCTCAAGTCTAGTGACTAGGCGTTGCCACTTTATTATGAATCTCTTACGACCCATTTATTTTGACTATGTTTATTTAACCGATTTGAGTTTTTAATTTTAATTTTATTACGATTAAAAATTCTCATAAAAAATTATATTTAACTTTTTCTGCTACAATAAAAAACTCTCATATAAAATCGCATTTCAGTTCAAATTGAAAACTCGAATCAACGAGCTGAATGAGACCTTCATGCGTTTAAATTCATGATTTTAATTCTGCTACAGTGTTGTTAAAGTATAAAACTATTGTTGACTCACCTCCTAATAGCTTAAGCTTTTGGGATAGAATGTTAAACTAACATGGTATCAGAGCGGGAGGTCCTAAGTTCAAACCCCCGTAATTACACTCTTTATCCCCATTTAAAAATTGTCATGTGTTGGGTCTTTAATATATCTTGGGCTTAAATATTCACGTGTTGGGCTTTCTAATTAATTTACACACACGATTGCCCATTGTTCAGCCCACACGTGAGGGGGAGTGTTAAAGTATAAAACTATTGTTAGTCCACCTCCTAATAGCTTAAGCTTTTGGGATGGATTGGTAAACTAACATGTGTTTCTCTCACAAAAAATTTAAATTTCAAATGTCAAAATCAAGAATTACTAGTTAGAATACATAAACCAAACAGGCCTTTATTGCCTTGTGTTGTGTAAGGTTCTTTTTTTTTTTGGCTGAGTTGCTAGCTAAGGCTTGACAAACTTAAGCCGCATTTGATATATAAATTCAAATCAGAGTTTTTTATTATGACTTTTAAAGTTTAAATTTTGTATGAAAAAATATTATAACAGAATCAAAACCATAAATTTATACTATAGCAGAGCCCATATACTAAACATACACTTAATTATCATGTTCAACTCTACCAAAATGTTAAAGAATTAATAATGTTTACATTCAAGTCGTGCCCTAAACATGCACGAGTTATTCTCAATTTGTTCCTTTTACTGTGTTTAACAAATACTTTGCAAAACAAACACGAAAATTTATGCATTGAACATAACAAAATCCACACTAAAAAAAAAACAATAGGATCAAATCTTTGTAGATAAAAAAAAAAGAAAAAAAGAAAAAGAGGAGTTACAATACTCAAAAGGAAAAAAAAAATGCATAATAAAAGAGCAAACGAAATAAGAATGCTTCAAAATTCATTTACTAGCTCAATATATGTTTTCAATTGTTATGGGCTCGTTTTGTAAAGTTTTTAAAATGATTTTGTTTCAAGTATAAATGTGAAAATGAGAACTTTTTGAAAATTGTATTGAGATTGATTTTAAAATTGTGTTTGGATAATTTTTTAATAGATTGTTTTCGGTGTACATGGGTTGGGTTGAGTTTAAATTTTTTTTTTAACCTAACCTATAAGCATTGGTTTAGAGAAAATACAACCCAGTATTACTAGAGAAATACACTAACTCATTCATTATTAGGTTGGATTGAGTTGAGTTGGGTGGTCGGTCTATATATAATTTTTTATCTTTATTTTTTTTTAAGTTTTCAATTGGTAAGAAGTAGATTTTTAAGTTTTAATTTGCTCATAAATAAGTGGTGTTTCTTATTTTAGTCAATTGAGTATTTATAAAATAATTTATACTACTATAAGCTCTAAGACACATATATTACGATTATAAACACATATATTATGATTAGCTAACTTTTATAAGAGAAAATCGTGTTATAATAAAATTTGAGTACTTGAGTAGTAGTCGGGCCATTTATTGCATGGGCCACTGCTCAATATCTAAGCAGCCCGGCCCATATCATTTTAACAGCTGTACCGGTGTGGGTTTCTAGCAAATAAATAAATAAATAAATAAGAAAACTGTACCGGCTCGGGTAGCCAAACGACAAGTGGGCAACAAAAACATCGTAAGTTTGACGTGGTTGATATGGACGGCGAGGGACCTTTTTTCAAATCACGTTTTTCCAAATCCCAAGGAAACAGCCAATGCTTCGGTCACCCCCTTCCTCTTCCTCGTCTTTTTGTCTCTCTCTCTCTCTCTTTCCTCCTATAACTCAGTCGTTTTCTCACTCCTTGGACGTCAAAATTCCTTTCCCTTTTCTCGCTATATATGTATATATAATATAATATATATCTAATTAGCTGCGTAACCCAATACGTTTCTCTAGACACCCCCACTATTCCACGCCACCTAACCATCTAAATCCTCTCTCTCTCTCTCCCTAGACATATATATATATAATATATATAGACACACACGCACCTATACATATTTGTATATCTAACCTGATATTTCTTTGAAGAATAAGAGGAAGATGGGTGTCGATTTGGAATCGATATCAGAGGCCACATCTGGAGCAATAGGATCGCTTTTGAGCACCACCATCTTATACCCACTTGACACCTGCAAGACCAGGTACCAAGCCGAGGTCCAAGCCGACGGCCGCCAAAAATACAGGTCTCGACTTTTCCGATTCTTTTTTTTTTGTTT
>NW_010358760.1:0-2094 GCF_000414095.1 Morus notabilis | reverse complement strand
TCATTATTGTATGTCCATTGGAATTATTATCGAACATCATGTTGCTCACATGTATTCACAAAATGATTTGGTTGAATCATTAATTAAATGCCTCTAGCTTATTGCTAAACTATTAATAGTGAGTACAAAGCTATTTATTTCTGTATAGAGTCATACAATTTTACATGTTGTGGTATTAATTCGCATCATACCAAGTACTTATAATAAGTACTCCCTTTACAACTAACCAATTGCTCTAGGGCTCTTCTTATACATAGAGCTTTAAAGTTCTTCGTTTTATATACCTTTACAAAATTAATGAAATTCTCTCTTTAATTTTTCTCCCTCTAAAATTTTTCTTTTTAGTTTTACATTTTCTTAGTTTTAATAACAGTTTTTACTTTTTTTTTGTTGGATATTTATTTAGCACTCCAGTAGTAGGTATACATTCAATCTTTGGTTTATTTACGTTTTGTATGGGTTAGGTAGACTATAGTCTAAGCAAATAAAGCTCAGTATTAGGTAGCAGCCACGGAACTACTTGATTTTTTTTTTTCAATTTTTAATTTAACCTAAAAATTTGCTTAGTTTTCTAACATAACATAATACTTTTGTTTCAATATGCTCTTCTTAAATATTTTTTTTCTTTAATCTTCCGATTAATATTTAAGTAACTACTTTTTTAGGTAACTCTTAGCCAAAACTAATTTTTTTGGCTGAATAATCCTGGCCAATATTTGATTTATTTTTTTTATGATATGCTTTCTCTCTGCTGTTCAATCAAAGCCTCCGACTGATCTTATAAGTTTATTGGTTTCTTGAAAAATTGATTTTGATCTTTATATTTGCATTTTGTATCATATATATGTTTTTATACTTCATTGAAACATATTATAGAATGGTCGGCTGTCATATTAATTAACTATTAATAATGTTGTGTTATGTTGCAAATATTTTAAATTTAAGTTGAAATAATGATTATGAAGAAATATTGAAGACAAAGATTCGTTATAAGTACATAAAGAAAATAATAATGGTACAAATAAAATTAGTAGTACCCACAAAAATAAAATCCAGATCAATATCAAGTAGTTTATTCGGCCATATAAAAGAAAAAAAAAAAAAAAAAAAACAAAAGTGGTCAAAATTACTTTTAAATATTCAAGCCGGTTGTTCTCCACTACTACAATTTGGGCTATTTGCAACAAAAATATTTGTGATGACAATTGTCGTCGTAAATAAGTGAATATTTACAGCGACATATCGTCACAAATATTTTCGTACAACTGAAAAAATATTGTCATCGCTAAAAATTCACATGTCGTTGTAAAAATTTACTTAGCGCCAGATCTTGTCTAGCGCGAACTTTTAGTGCCAAAATAACATTATTTGCGACGACATGTCACCGCAAATAATTACTATTTACGACGACATGTGTCATCGCAAATAAAATTAAATTTATTTATTTTCTCCCGAGCAAAATGGATTGACAAAATTTTTTTACGACGACATTAATGTGTGTCGTCGCATTAAGTGATTTTGTATTCCCTCAATAAAATAAACAGCGGGAAAATTGGGCGGTCCCCAAAAATTATTTGCGATGACATTATAGGTGTCGTCGCAAATAAGAATTCCAGAACCTTCCTTCCACAACATGTGTCGTCACAAATAATAACATGTTGTCTCAAATAGTTTTAAGTTATATGTGCGATGACTCGTCGTCGCAAATATTCTTTTCTATCGTCGCAAAAAACTCTGTTATATTTCACGAGTAGAGCCTCCTCCTCCATTTTTTTCGATCGCCTTCTCTCTCTCTCTATCTCACACACACTCAACCTCTCACCAGTTTTCTCTGGTTTTTTCACCCCAAACTCTCAAAATCTCCTTGTATTCTCTTCAAAATCAACAATATTATAAGTTTTTTTTTTTCATCCAAAAAATCCCAAAATCTCAAAGTCCGCCGCCGCCCTTTGTCCCCATTTATCTTGTCGTTTTCAGCCCCCGTTTCAGTGGGTTTGAATTTTATAAGTTTTTTATAATTATTATATTTTTTTAGTTTAAAATGTATGAGTTTTTTGTTATTTGAATTGTATATAATTATGGATTAAAAATCTT
>NW_010358759.1:0-560 GCF_000414095.1 Morus notabilis | reverse complement strand
ATTGGTGTCGTAACGGGGCCCATCAGCCGTTAGATAGAAGCTCTCTTCGTAATCTATGACTGCCATGGGTACGGAAAAAAGTTTTGGTGTCGTAACGGGGCCCATACTCCATCAGATTGAGGCTCTCTTCGCACTCTACAACCGCCACGGGAACGGTGACAACTTTTGGTGTCGTAACGGGGCCCATCAGCAGTTAGATCGAACCTTTTTTCGGATCTACAGCTGCCACGTTTTTGACGAAAACTCCTAATGGGGCCCATCGGGCGTTAGATCGAAGCTCTCTTTGTGCCCTACAACCGCCATGAGAACGGCGACAACTTTTGGTGTTGAAATGGGGCCCATCAGCAGTTTGATCGAAGCTCTCTTCGTGATCTACAACTGCCACGGGAACGGCAACAATTTTGGTGTCGTAATGGGGCCCATCAATCGTTAGATCGAAGCTCTCATCGTGATCTACGAATGGCACGGGAACGGTGAAAACTTTTGGTGTCTTAACGAGGCCTATAATCTGTCAGATCAAAGCTCTCTTCGCCCTCTACAATCGCTACGAAATCGTGACA
>NW_010358758.1:0-1022 GCF_000414095.1 Morus notabilis | reverse complement strand
TCCCACGTCCCAAAGAGCAGGAAGACCAAGGGTCCTTCGGGGTCGGAGGCAAAAATTGTGCAGAAAAATAGTCACAAGGAAAAAACGCCGGTGGCAGAAACGTGGACGCCGACGGACCCCATTCACGACGTCGACATTCTGCTGGCGCCGAGAGAGCGCGTGCTTATTCCAGGGGCTAAAATTATGGACCCCAAGTTCCAAGTCCCGGATATATCGATGTCAAGATTAGGGCGATGCTGAAACTTCCCCCTCGCTTCTCCCTCGTCTTTCAGGCTCTTTATGAGTCCTTTCTTGAGCCACATTGGGTTGCTGCCGCCCAATCTTCTTTGGTCGACCGTCAGCGAAAACAGATTTCCTTCCAGATCCATGTAAGACTCCCTTTTTTTTTGTATTTCTGTTTCTCTGACCTTTAACTTTTCAGAGCCTGGTCCTTTCCATTCTCAACCTCCTTGACCTTGTCAAGGTCGAGGAGCGTAAAAATAAGATGGACGAACTGGAGGCCAGGCTTCAGTCCCTTGTTTCCGACGCCAAACAGAAGCTAGATGATGCCGTTGAGAAGAGGGACGTGACCTTGGCCAAGCTGGAGAGTTTGGAAGAAGAACTTCAAAAGTTGAAAGCTGAGATTGCGAGTCTCAAGGAGCGGGCGGACCTATCTGACAAAAAGTTGTCCGAAGCCGCTAGGGAAGCGGAGAGGCGTTTTGCTGAGGGGAAAACTGAGGGGAAGAGGGAAGCTGAGGCAGAAGCTGCATTTGCTTTCGATGCCAGGCGCGCCGAGGTTATTGAGGAGTTCAAGGCTTCTCAGGAGCTCACTGACATCCGCACTAGGGATTTTCAATCTGTGGGTCAACAAATTGTCGACCTGATCAAGAAGGAGCGTCCTGAGTGGGATTTGAGCTTCCTTTATAACTCTCATCCCCCTGCTGGTGATGACAACGTTTCTCCGCCTGGTGACGACGAAGAATCGGCGGCTGCCGGCGAGGCCTAAAGGATTTTTACTGTCTCTCTTTTGTTTTGTAACTTTA
>NW_010358757.1:0-1177 GCF_000414095.1 Morus notabilis | reverse complement strand
GCCACTTTTAGCGTGATATGAAAGGCGGCTGCCTGGGCCACTTTTATCGGGTTATCAAAGGCGGCTTCCTGGGCCACTTTTAGCGTGTGACAAAAGGTGCTTGCCTGGGCCACTTTTAGCCTGTTATCACAAGCGGCTGCCTGGGCCACTTTTCACTTGCTATCAAAGGCGGCTGCCAGGGCCACTTTTAGCGTGTTATGAAAGGCGGCAGCCTGGGCCACTTTTCACTTGCTATCAAAGGCGGCTGCCAGGGCCACTTTTAGCGTGTTATGAAAGGCGGCAGCCTGGGCCACTTTTCACTTGCTATCAAAGGCGGCTGCCAGGGCCACTTTTAGCGTGTTATGAAAGGCGGCAGCCTGGGCCACTTTTCACTTGCTATCAAAGGCGGCTGCCAGGGCCACTTTTAGCGTGTTATGAAAGGCGGCAGCCTGGGCCACTTTTCACTTGCTATCAAAGGCGGCTGCCAGGGCCACTTTTAGCGTGTTATGAAAGGCGGCAGCCTGGGCCACTTTTCACTTGCTATCAAAGGCGGCTGCCAGGGCCACTTTTAGCGTGTTATGAAAGGCGGCAGCCTGGGCCACTTTTCACTTGCTATCAAAGGCGGCTGCCAGGGCCACTTTTAGCGTGTTATCCAAGGCGGGTGCCCGGCCACTTTTAACATATTATCAAAGGCGGCTACTTGGGCCACTTTTAGCGCATTATCAAAGGCGGCTGCCAGGGACACTTTTAGCGTGTTATGAAAGGCGATTGCCTGGGCCACTTTTAGCGTGTTATGAAAGGGGGGCGGCCTGGCTTTAGCGTGTCATCAATTGCGGCTGCCTGGGCCACTTTTAGCTTGTTATCAAAGGCGACTGTCTGGGCCACTTTTAACGTGTTATCAAAGGTGGATGACTGGGCCACTTTTAGTGTGTTATCAAAGCCAGCTGCCTGGGCCACTTTTAGCGTGTCATCAATTGCGGCTGCCTGGGCCACTTTTAGCTTGTTATCAAAGGCGGCTGTCTGGGCCACTTTTAACGTGTTATTAAAGGTGGATGACTGGGCCACTTTTAGTGTGTTATCAAAGCCAGCTTCCTGGACCACTTTTAGCGTGTTATCAATGGCGGCTGCCTGGGCCACTTTTGGCATGTTATCAAAGGCGGCTACTTGGGCCACTTTTAGCGTGTTATCAAAGGCAGTT
>NW_010358756.1:10658-11742 GCF_000414095.1 Morus notabilis | reverse complement strand
TGTCACGGCCAACTTACCTTACGCAACGTAATGTACACCATGCCAGTCGTCTTCAAACTCCAACGACTCATAAAAACCCGTTACTCGGTCAAACCGCAGTTGGGCATAATAGCACCGCTCGAGAAGATCATCGTCGAGATCATCTATCACTTTCCACCTGGTTCGACTCTGCCCGACTCCTTCCCTCACTCTGACGACTATTTCCTCTTGCACAGCGTCGTCGTGCCTGGTGCAGCCACCAAAGACTACCCCACCACTTACGACGCCGTTCCATCCGACTGGTTCACCACCAAGAAAAAGTAGCTTTTCACCGACAGTGGGATTAAGATCATCTTTGTTGGGTCACCGATCCTGGCACGACTCATGACGGGTGGTTTGATGGAAGAAGTTAGAGAAGTTCTTGAGAGGAGTGACCCTAGTTGGGAGGCTGCTGACTCGGTGGACTCGGATGGGCAGAGTTTTCTTCATTTGGCTATCGTTCAGGACCGGCCTAATATTGTCCAGATAATTCTTGAGTTTGGGCCTGATTTGGAGGCCCAGAGTCAATCTGGCTGTAGCCCGATGGAGGCTGCTTCTGAGGCCGGAAAGACCTTGATTGTTGAGCTTTTGTTGGCCTGAAAGGCCTTCTGCGAACGATCTGAGAATTCTTCTTTCAGCCTAATTCATCTGGCGGCCCGAAATGGTCATGTGGAGGTGTTGAGGCTTCTTATACTGAAAGGAGCAAATGTTGATGCATTGACAAAAGATGACTATACTGCTTTACACCTAGCGGTTGAGGATAGGAAAAGGGATTATGCGAGGCTTTTGTTGGCCAGTGGGGCAATGGCGGATAGTCGGGACGCGCTCGGCGGAGACACGCCATTGCATGTTACGGCCGCCCTCGGGGATGAGCACATGGTGAAGCTCTTGCTGCAAAAGGGAGCGAATAAGGACATTAGAAACTACGCCCGTCAGACGCCCTATGATGTGGCGGCCGAGAATGGGCACTCTAGGCTTTTTGATGTGCTCCGACTAGGGGATAGCTTGTGTTTGGCCGCGAGGAAAGGAGAGGTGAGAGCGATTCTCCGGCTTCTGGAGAACGGCG
>NW_010358756.1:5169-6805 GCF_000414095.1 Morus notabilis | reverse complement strand
TTTTACAAAATACAATATTAGAATGCAAGCAGAGTAAGAGCAAATTCTTATTTATCAAGTTCGTAGATACTGATTTATACTCTTATTAATATTATTGAATTTGTCTCCTTGCTATTCTGCTACCCTAATTTATTATGAAACATAGACAACAATAGGGCTCCGAACTTGAAAAGTACCATCATTCCGCACCAAAAAAGTAGAGACAACATGAGGACCCTCAGATATCGTTCCACGTACATTCACGGCAAAAGTTGCAGCTTGCCCCAAAGATGTGAATCTTAACGTATTCGGGTTTACAAAAACATTAAGTCCTGGTGGAGCAGTCACAAGTGCTGTATAGGTTGATGTTGATGAACCAACATTTGTGACGGTTCTAACGAAATCACGACTGAAATGATGCTGGGGCATAAACAACAAAGGCAGGATAATTAAGCTCGCTGCTAGATCCGCCACTAGTACAAGCATTGGGCGTTCCAGTAATAACTTGCACTAGAGTGTCAGAGTAACTATTTCCGCACAAGAACCTAATGTAATCAGCCGCACCAGCATCATATACTAACCCCGGATTTAAAGCTCTAGTGGGGTTGATTTGACCCGCTCCATATGCAAATTTGGCTTCATTATTGAGATTGGAATTCATGGGTGTGGCTACAACAATAAGATTAATTAATTAATATATACATTCTTATAATTAACTAACAAGTATATATACAGACACACACATTTGCTATATATATTATTAATTATTGAAGGAAGAGTACCAGTAGTCATAAGAGCAGATCTAATCATAGCTGGAGACCAATTAGTGTAGAACGATTTCAAGTAAGCGGCTGCACCCGAAACATGTGAACAGGCCATTGATGTCCTAGACAACATATTGAATGGCGCAACTCTTGTGTCTCCAGGTACACCGAAAACTGAGGAAGCCTGGGAATATGCTGCTAAAATTTCAGCTCCTGGGGCTACTAAATCTGGCTGCATTTGGCGATTATAAAGATTGCATAGTTAAAGAAATCTAACAATTTAATTAATTATATATGAATAATCTATATATATATATATATATGCACACCTTAAGAACACTATTAGTGAATGGACTTGGACCCCTTGATGAAAAGCCAGCTATGTAAGGGGCAAAAGTGTTACGTTGCTCAGAACTTTTCTGAATTACCGCAACTGGATTACTGCAGGTAATAATAATAATAATAATAATAATAATAATATGTGTATATATTTTTGCTAGCATACATAACTAATGGTACTAATTAAAACTATATTTGTGAGTTTTGTATCTTTGTTAATTAGTTTTGGACTAATTATTAAAAGTTTGGTTGTTTAGATTTAATATAAGGTTTACAATAATACCTTGTAGATCTTATATACACAAGTATTGCGTTGTTGCTGTCGATAACGTAGGATGAGGGTAGGGGTGCAACTATATTATTGACATCATCTCCATAAATTTGAAAGATGCCATTCACAATAACCCCAGCTGCACCTGCAAAAAATGCTATTCTCACAGCACCATCTGGATATTGGGATTGTCTCACAGAAGTGTATCCATCACAAACAAAAATCTTTCCCCTCACCAAATTCGCGTTCAACGAATTTTCTATACAGCTCCTGCGTTAAACAT
>NW_010358756.1:0-5079 GCF_000414095.1 Morus notabilis | reverse complement strand
AAATATTACATGTGTAGACAATATTTATAAGATTTAAAAAATGATCTTACGTAGTGATATAATAGCATGCATACTTATTTATGATCTTAATTGGTTGATCTCTTTAATTACATAAATTTACCTCAAAATGTTGGTTGTTACCCAAAATAACAGTCGTAAG
The DNA here is from genome assembly GCF_000414095.1 of Morus notabilis. Taxonomy (NCBI): domain Eukaryota; kingdom Viridiplantae; phylum Streptophyta; class Magnoliopsida; order Rosales; family Moraceae; genus Morus; species Morus notabilis. The sequence goes on along the minus strand of NW_010358756.1, from coordinate 4,919 downwards.
GAAGCGACGATCTGTGGTGGAAGCAGCAACAGATATAAGCCAAGGTGCAAAGTTCCTGATAGTATGTGGTGATGGTCCGTCGTTACCAGCACTAACTGAAGGCACAATATTTTGTCTTGCAGCGCGAAAAGAGCCAATGGCAATTGAATCTTCAAAGTAATTCCTATTAACATTAAATCTGATTGAGACGGATACTATGTTAACACCATCAGTGATGGCGTCGTCGAATGCTGCAAGAATATCAGCATCGCTACAGCCAAGGCCGGGCCAACAGACTTTGTAGACGGCAATACGAGCAGATGGAACCGCTCCTCGTGCGGTTCCACTTCCTAAACCGTACAAATTTGCCCCACTCACAGAATTTCCTGCTGCTGTTGATGCTGTGTGTGATTGATATGACCAACCTGCAAATTCTCAGAGGTCAGCCGTATTTTCACACTCTTTGAGCGAGTGCTGGCTCTAAGGGAAAGAAAAGAGCTGAGAAGGAAAAAATAGATTTAGGGGAGGAATCAGAAGAGAGTGAGACAGAGATGAAAAAGTTCTTCGATATTCATTGTCTTTGCACAAGGTTTCCTATTCCACAATTTATACCTTTCCTCGGTGAACCCAATCGAGAGACGAGACTACCCGTAAAACAGAAAGCAATTTACAGCCATTGATAGTAAAGGAAAAAAAACAAAACAGAGAAATGAAAGTTCTGCCATCACTCCCGAGGACTAACGTCCTAGCTACATCAAACGACACTCTCACCTCCCTAAACGACATAGTCCTCTAACCACGCGGGAGGCCTTCTAGCTCGTGTTGGGCCTTTTGGGTTGCTGTTGTTCATCCTCTTGGGCTGGCCCTCTTCCTCTGCCACTGTTGTTTCAAGGCCCACATCTGGAAGCTGCATGGGCATGGGTTGGGTCGTATCATTTCCCGATCCTTGAAAAGCCACCTTGTCCTCAAGGTGGAAATCAGGATAATTGTGACAGAACACAATAAAATCTTCCCAGGTGGCATTTTCAAGCCCACTATCAAACCACTGCACCAAAATTTGGCGGTGCACTTTACCCTGTCGAAGGATGGATCGAGAAGCACAAACTGCCACTGGAACGGAAAGCGGTTTATTATCCACACTGCCTAATGGAAGGGGGGTACTGTCTGCAGGAGCAGAACCACGAAGGGGCTTGAGTGCTGAGATGTGAAAAACTGGGTGGATACGGCAACCACTAGGTAAGTCAAGTTTGTAGGCCACTGGACCTATATGCTCCATGACACTATAGGGACCATAAAAGCGTTTGCTGAGCTTCTGCGATGCTCGGTGAGCCGCTGAGATCTGGCGGTATGGCTGGAGTCGAACAAGTACCTTGTCTCCCACTGCCAACTGAAGCTCCCGTTGGCTTTCTGGACCATCCGTTGCTGGGCCAAGTGTAAGTTATTCTTCAGGGTCTGCAGGAGGAGATCACGCTCTAAGAGAGCCTCGTCCAGTGCTTGGATTGAAGTAGAGCCCTGTGAATACGGTGGAATAGTAGGCGGAACACGGCCGTATAAAGCTTGGAACGGAGACATCTTTAAGCCGATGTGATAGCTGGAATTGTAACAAAATTTGGCGCAGCTAAAAAACGTGACCCAAGCATGCGGTTTCTCTTGACTAAAAGCACGTAAGTATTGCTCCAGTCCACGGTTCACCACCTCTGATTGGCCATCAGTTTGTGGGTGATACGCAGTACTATGGCGAAGGGTCGTGCCACTCAGGGCAAAAAGATGCTGCCAGAAGTTACTCATGAAAATGGGGTCTCGGTCGGAGACTATTGAACTAGAAAACCCGTGAAGTTTTACCACCATCTCAGCAAAGAGGTCGGCTGTCTTTGCTGCTGTGAACTGGGACGGCAGCGGCCCGAAGTGAGCGGACTTTGTCAGGCGATCCACGACCACCAGGATAACTGTGAATCCGCGCGATAATGGAAGGCCGGTTATGAAGTCCATAGTCACCTCGTCCCAGACCAAAGTCGGAATCGGTAGCGGTTGAAGTAATCCTGTTGGCGCTTGGGTGGAGTGTTTGATTTGTTGGCAGATGAGGCAAGCGGCCACATAACTCTCTACATCCTTGCACATCTTGGGCCAGAAAAATAGCGCAGAAAGCTAAACCAACGTGTGCTTGACGCCAGCGTGTCCTACGAGTGGCGTGGCATAAAACTCGTGGAGCAGTGCAGTTTTAAGAGAGGAAGTGGAACTTAAAACGTACCTGTGACGGAAACAAAGCACGCCATCCACCTCTGAGTAGTCGGAGGATAAATCCCCTATGCGAAATGCGTGGTGGAGTTGTACTAAGTCAGGGAGGGTGGCATGTTCCTTGCGGAGGGCCACCAAGAAGTCACAGGAGGGACGGCTGGCTAACGTCCAATAAGAGGGAGAAACATCCATTGTGTGTGTGGACTGCTCCTTGTGCACCCGGGATAAGGCATCTGCCACCTTGTTAGTGCTCCCTCGTTTGTATTCAATCCGAAAATGATAGCCTAAAAGCTTCCGAATGTAGACTTGCTGGTCCGGGGTATTGATGACCTGTTGGAAGAGCTCCTTTATACTCTTGTGATCTGTTCGCACGATAAACAACCGGCCCAGAAGGTATTGGCGCCACTTCTGGACAGCGGCCGAGATGGCATGTAGCTCTTTGATATAGGTTGACGTAGCCCTTAGTTTAATGCCCAGTTTCTTGCTAAAATAAGAGATGGGGTGGTTGGCCTGCATAAGAACCGCGACAATTCCCACATTCGATGCATCCATCTCAATGACAAAATCCAAATCAAAGTTCGGCAAGCCCAACACCGGTGCTGCCACCATGGCCTGCTTGAGGATAGTGAAGGCCTCGGAGGCTGCCAGAGTCCAGTGAAAAGACTCTTTACATAATAAATCAGGGAGGGAGCCAGCCATAGTGGCATATCCGTGAATAAAACGTCTGTAATATCCGGTCAAGCCCAAAAAACCTCGTAGCTGTTTCACATTCTTCGGACAAGGCCAGGCGACCATGGCCTTAAGCTTTTGAGAGTCAGCTTGTACTCCCTGGGCAGATACTATGTGTCCTAAGTAATCAATGGTGTCTTGGCAGAAAGTGCACTTCGAGAGCTTGATGAAGAAGTGCTTGGAGTGTAAACAAAGCAACACCTGCTCTAGGTGAGAAACATGCTCCGCCACAGTGGCACTGTAGACGAGAATATCGTCAAAAAAAATGCTCACGAACTTGCGCAGAAACGAGGCAAAAAGTTGATTCATGGTAGCCTGAAAGGTTGATGGCGCATTCGTCAAGCCGAAAGGCATGACCAAGAACTCAAAGTGACCATCATGAGTATGAAATGCCGTCTTATACGTGTCCCTTGTGTGGACCCGAATCTGATGGTATCCCGCCCTCAAGTCCAGTTTGCTAAACACTGTGGCACCACCTAGTTCATCTAATAACTCATCGATGGTGGGTATGGGAAACTTGTCTTTAATACTGACCGCGTTCAAGGCCCGGTAATCAACACAAAAACAATAAGAGCCATCTTTCTTTTTAACCAATAAAACTGGAGAGGAAAACGGGCTCTGACTGGGCTTGATGATGCCCTGCTCCAACATCTGACGGATCAATTTCTCCATTTCTGTTTTCTGGAAATGTGGATAACGGTAAGGGCGCACATTGACTGGTTTAGAGTTAGGCAGCAAGTGAATCCTGTGATCAATGGTCCGGTGGGGGGGTAAACCAGTGGGCTGCGCAAATAAAGCACTATAACGGTGGAGTAATGATGAAATGGGCGTGGGCAGCGACTTAGGAAACTCCAAAACCGTAGGGTCCTGAACTGGTGACTCCCTGGGAATGGTCTCAGCCGCTAGGGGTTGCAGCTCAAATAGGTTGTGAACCTCATCGCCATGGACCAGGGCCTGAAACTGGTGCAGTGAGATCAAGCTAGGTAAACCGGTGATATCCCCACATAAGGTCACTTGTTTCCCCTCCCAACAAAATTCCATGGACAGGGCGGCATAATCATGGGCCACGCGGCCCAGCTTTTGAAGCCACTGGATGCCGAGAATGACATCCGGTCCTTCTATCTGCAAAACGTGAAGGTCCACAAGAAAAACAGTCCCCTGCATAGACAAAGACACCTGGGGACATGTGAATTGGCAAAGGAGAAAATCACCATTGCCAATGTATACGCGGAAAGTCGGCGTGGGCTGGATAGGTAGTCCTAACCGTTCGGCCAAGGCAGGTTTGATGAAGTTATGGGTACTCCCGCTATCAATTAAAACTTGAAAATAGTGGGGGCCAATCTCGCCACGCAGCCGAAGAGACCTAGGATTACCCTGGCCAGCCAGCGCATTCAAACTCAAAATGTCCCGGTCACTACTTCCTAACACTCTTCCTCGGGAGGTAAGTCTTTAGGGCCTTCTATCTCCTCGTCATCCGTACCTAAGAGAAGGAAAAACTTGCTACGACAGCGGTGATTCACGTTGTATTTCTGGTCACAATTATAACACAGGCCTTTTTCACGTTTTTCGCGCAATTCGACCGGTGTGAGACGACGGATGGGCAGAGGGGGGGTCGGTAGTAAAGGTGGTAATGTGGTCTATTTTTGTGGGATCTGGTTGGCAGGAGGGGGAATGTGCTGAGGTTGGGAATGGGATGATGGAACAGGGGCAATTGGATGCGACTGGTTAGGAGTTTTGTGGGAGGAAAACTAGTTTGGGTTCCATTTGGGCCATGACTGAGCACCCTGCCTAGCCTCGTCAGACCGAGCCTCATAAGCCCGTGCTAAGGCGAACGCTTCCATTAAAGATGATGGACAAGAAAATAATAGTTCACGGCGAATGTCTGGTTTTAAGCCGGTAATAAAAAAACTAATCAACAGAGGTTCAAATATTCCAGTAACCTTATTCATCAATTCCTCAAATGCAGACTGGAATTC
>NW_010358755.1:0-959 GCF_000414095.1 Morus notabilis | reverse complement strand
GCAAGAGAGGTTAAATAGAGAAAAGTCATTTTTCTCAATAGGGGATTTTTGCTGAAAACAAAGAACTAATTCACAGCTCCAAAAATCAAAAGAGAGTTCTCCATTGTGTCTACATAATCATCATCTTCTCTAAATCCTTAACTCTCACACACATAATTGAGCCTACCTTGAATTATCTTGTGATAGTGTGAGTTCATCATCTCCTAGTGATTTCAATTGTGTAAAACCATTGTTAAGAGTGTATAACTAAGTGCCTCACTACTCATAATCATTACTTTGGTATTGGGTTATTTGGTTGGTCGATCTCTGTGGAAAATCGACATTGTGTAAGAGGTTAGGCGAAGCCTCGGGTAGAAAGATTCACCTTCTTGTAAGAGGAGTGATCGTACCGGAAAGTCGATCGAATAGTGGAAGAGATCGAGAGGCGGAATATCTCGGCGACAGTGGATGTAGGCAAATTTATTTGTCGAACCACTATAAATCTTGTTTACATCTCTCTAACTTTATCTCTTTAATTTCCGCACTTTAAATTTGATTGTTGACATTGATTGGTTTAACTTGTAGTGATAAGTTTATTGAACTCGTTGTATGATATTAGATTGGTTCATCTTGTGTACGTCAAGTGGTTGTGCTATTGCATTAACTTACATAATTTTCTGTACACCAAGTGTTTGATAAAAGTACCTTGTTCAATTAATTGTCTATATTTAGTTTTAATCTTTGATTAATCGTATAAACTCTAGAAAAATATTCAAAACCTAATTCACCCCCCTATTGGGTAGCCTTATTCGGGACAACAATAAAGACATAAGAAGAAGCAAAAGGGACATAAAAAACACACATGAAAACAAAATCTAAGAAAATAAAATTTGTTTACAGTAATTCCTGGACAAATCACACTAAACTCAACGTGTAAAGATCAATTATACCCATCATTGCCATATAAAAGGAGTAAATAA
>NW_010358754.1:0-475 GCF_000414095.1 Morus notabilis | reverse complement strand
ACTGGTCGACCAGTGCGGTCGACCGGATCACATGGAAATCGGTCGACCAGACTGTAAGGCTGACCGGTTGACCGGTCCGGTCGACCGGTGTACACACTACCGGTTAACCGGTAGTGTTGCACTGCTCTGTCACCGGTCGACCGGTTGACACAGGGTTTGACCCTATTCGGCCTGAAATTGCTGTTTTGACCCCTGTTTTCGGGGAGAACCCAAATTAGCTTCATTTGGGGACTTGAGATAGATGGATTAGCATTGTTAATCCTTTTGTTTTGAGATTGAAAACCCTTTGAATGATAATTTGAAACATGAAAATGGATTAGGGCACACTAATAGGAAATCTTGGTTGGAAATTGAGATTTGGATTGCTTTAGGAATGAGAATTAATCCTAAAGTGTTGTCTTGCATCAGTGATCGCTGTGGATTCAAACTGAAGGGGCTTAAGGAAGCGGAAGCCAGAAAAGGCAACGCTAGTCCC
>NW_010358753.1:0-1087 GCF_000414095.1 Morus notabilis | reverse complement strand
AACAACAACCAACGACCTTTAACTGCAAGAGAACCAAGCTTCAGGGCAAATTTATTACTAATGAAATTTCAAAGAGAAAACCTCGTTAGAAACCTTACTTATAACTCAGTGGGGAAAAGAAAAAAAGAAAAAGAAAAAAAGAGTGCATGATTAAAACACGACTTCAAAACTGATTGAAGGGCATCACCGACGATCAATAGATCTACAGCTGAATGCCCCAAACAACAAGGTTATTGTACATAAAATTGATGAAATTCACCCCAAGATCAGCAGCCAATATATCTGCAACTTTTTTTTTTCCTTATATCTCTACAATAATGAGAGACTTAATATGTATTCCATTGAAGAATAAAAGCACCACTACACCACAAAAGGCCTTTCGTAGCTGATGAAAAACGCTATTAATCACTATCAATAGCGCTTTTTGGAGCGCTAGGACAGCGGGCGCTATTATAGGTCCTAAGAAAACATAACGTTTTAGAAGAGTTATAAAAAGCGCTATAGAATTGAAGTATTATAGCGTGTAAGAAAAGTTATTTTCATCCTCTTACAGCTCTTTAGCATAGCTACGATACAGAGTAATAACTTTTTTTTCCTGTTATGTTCATACTGTTGTAACTTTTTAAAATTATTATTGATATCCTTTTGAATTCATTCAAATAAAAGTAATTCCGAGATATGTGATATATCTAAATTGGAACATTCAAATTAAAACATAAAAACATTCAACATATCAATTGTTATCAGTATCTACCAAGCTGTCAATAAAATTACGTCTACAACATAATTCATACAGTGTCCAAAACCTTAACATTCAAAACAAGTAAAGAAAACAGAGAAGTCATCTCCAAAACGTCTAAGTGCAATGGTGAAGTAAATCCTTCCATCTTGACATAATACTTCAACAAAAAAGTCAACTCCATTGTTTAACCTGTAAGAAAATGATCCACTATCAAAACAATAATCAAACTCAACTAAAACTTCCACCATTTAACCTATAAATAAAGCAAGGACTGTGACCAGAAATTGTAAAAAGGAAAAAAAAAAACAAAAAATGGGTAAAATGTACACTGTGAGCATACCTTGC
>NW_010358752.1:241069-243108 GCF_000414095.1 Morus notabilis | reverse complement strand
GATAAATTATATAACATTGAAAATATAAAAAGTAATTGTAATCATCATCACCACATAAAAAGAGAGTAGAGAAGGGTATACAAAAAGGAGCATAACAGTGAAATTAACCTATGAAATTCAAACAGACGAAGCAAGTTCTACAATGGAGTCAAAAAGAGATAAAATAATAAAGTCAATTTATGAGAAATAGAGAAACTAACTTCTTATATCGGAGAAAGGAACAAAAAAAGATAAAGGAACACTAAACAGGTTGTATAGCAGAAAAAGGAAAAGAACATAAAATAAGTAGTCCATTACATAGATAAGAGTAGTATGGGTCTCTATAGAGATTAGGTTTTAGTTAATTTTTAGTAGAGATATAAGGTTAATGGTAATAATTATTGCTAATTAAAAGAAGTTTGCCAATGTTTATTAAGAATTAATAGAAATCTTTTCCAATGATTTTGCTTAACTACATATTAAGAAAGATAGAGATGACTTATTTTAACATCAGACACAGAAAAATAATATGTATATTGCAGACAACAATTGCTAAAGAATTCCATATAGGAATTAATAAACGTACCTCAAACGCGACAAATTTTTAACAAACTCTGCTATATAAATTAGCCAATGCTAAGCAATAATCAGCTATACACAACTAACAGAGCAGGACAACAATTGTAGGACGCCTTATAAAATACAAAGAACTGAGTAAGAAAATGAATGAAAAACAGAAAAAGGAAACAATAAAATTAAAAAACTAAAGGGCACAATTATAGTAATATTTTTATATATTAATTATGGCTCAGATATGTAATTTTTTCAGCAATGTGGGATAGCTATGTTGTGGCTACCTGCTAAGGGTAGCTTTGTGGCTACCTACTAAGGACAACTGCACAAAAAAGGATGTTATTATATCTATCACATAAATTATAGCTTATATATGATGCAAAAGAAATAGGCAGAGTAACATATAAAATTCTCCATAAACTACCAGGTGAATAAAAAAGGAAAATGATCAAAAAAAGAAAAGATAAGACATAAAAAATGATAAAAATTGTCACCTATACAAAAAGAAGACCAAGAAAACTAGAAAAAAAGAAAAAGTGCTAGAAACCAATGATTAAAAAAGAAATGACCAAAACCACTTTAACAAATAGAAATAGTAAAGAGAAATATAAGAACAATAATATAGAAGGAGAAAATATCAGTAATGAAAAAAAATATTATGTGACTATGGATAATATTTGAATAAGATAATAGAAAAAAGATTACCAAAACGGACACAATAAGTGAAAACAACAAAGATAAAAAAATTTAAAATTCAATTGAAAAATAATGAACAAAATGAAAATCAAATTAGGAAAAGAACATTTATAGTAATCTTTGGACAAATTATTTAAAACTTAAAATATCAAAATCAATCATTATCATCATTGCCACATAGATTAATTTATTAAAGCCAAAATAGAGAAATAAATATATATTTCTCTATATATATATATATCTGTGTATGTATATGTATATGAGTAATTAAGTAAGCAAATAAATGAATTAAAAAAAAGGAAAGGCAAGCTTAAAAAACATAGTTATAACAATATTTTTATATAGTAATTGTGGCTCATATATGGAATATTTTCAGCAATGTGTGATAAATAAGTTGTGGCTACTTGCTAAGGGCAACTTTGTTACTACCTGCTAAGGTCAATTGCACAACACTATAAGATATTATATTTATCACACATATGATAATTTTTATGTGATACAAAGTGAGTAAATGGAGTAATATATAAAGTTGTCCAAAGATTACTAAGTGAATTAAAAAAAAAGTACAAAACACAAGGAAAAGGAAAAAGAGAGAAAATAAATTAATATTGACAAAATAACAAAAACAATAATCTATTTTCCAGGAAATCAAAAGAAACTGGGCTAAAAAGTGGTGAATGAAATAGTAGGAAAACCATAAATATCATACGAATAGTAAAATAAGATAATAGGGTTTTTTCCCCTTTTTTGGCATTAAATAGGAACAGTAATATAGAAGAACGAAAGGTCAG
>NW_010358752.1:177171-240996 GCF_000414095.1 Morus notabilis | reverse complement strand
GAGAAACTATATAAAACTCAACACATCAAAATTAATTACTATCATCATTGCCATGCAAAGTAACTTACCAAGACTAAACGAAGACTAAAATAGGTAGAGAAATATATATATATGTCTATATATATATGCATGTATACATCATCAGAAAACAAATGAAACAGTAAATGTATAAGGACTACTTACTAAGCAAATACAAAGAAAAAAAGGACAAATAACAGTAAATATCAATACTATCCTAGCAAATGAATGCATCCAACATCATGGATATGAATTAAATAGATATGGATAGTGATTATTAACAGTACTTGCAACAATATAGATAATGACTTAACTATGAAATGTCAGCCAACCAGATGAAAGCAAGGGTGAAAGGCTCATAAATAAGATATTCAAGTATTAAGTAAGGTAGAGCACTAAATGATAGACCGGCTAAAAGAGCAGTAAATGATGTAAACTGAGATAGGGAAGCAATGGGCGAAACAAGAGAGAGAGAAATGAAGACATGTATAATAAGTCCATCGGCAGGGACATTCTTAAATATAGAAATAGTGAGCAAATGCACCACTTCTAAGGAGATTACAAGTAAAACAGAAAGTCGGTGGATATGATATAGAAAACTAAAATTCTTAAATTAAGTAATAAGAATAATACATTATCAAAAGAAAACAGGAGAAAAAAAAAAGAACTGCAGAAGAGGAAAAAATTAGATGATAAAATGGAGAAAAAAAAGGGAAAAGAAAAAACAATCAAACTTTTTCCTTCACAGAAATTTCTTTCCAATTGCAGAAAGTAGAAAAAAATAGAAGATTCATTCAATATTTCTACAATGATATGAGTACATATAATTGACGTGGCAGGGTAAATAGACACTACATATAATATAATGATGACCTTAATAAATGCTAAAGAAAAAATATAGTAATCACCTGGAAAAAAAGAGAACAAAATAGGAAAGAAAAGAAAGAAATAGGAACAACAAAGGGGGAAAAAATTACTAGAGAAGGAAATGAAGAAAAAGAAAAGAAGGGAAAAGAAAAGCAATCAAATTTTTTTGGACCAAAAAATTGCTTTCCCATTGCGAAAAGAAGATAAGATAAAAGATTCATTTAATATTTCTACAGTAACATATGTACAAATGATCAACGTGGCAGGGCAAATAAGCATTGCAGATATTATAAGTCATTACCTTAATAAATGCGATTGTTGGCAAAGAACTAAAACGTTTGAAGGAGATGGTATATAAGGGGTGTCACAGAACCAAATAGCGGAAACACAACAGAAAGAAACATTAATAACATGAGGGAAAACAAACTGAGCATGCAATCTTTCAAAATTACTATACCAATCAAGAAATAAATCAAAACATAATTCTCCCAAACCACAGGAAAAAAATAAATGAATGGAATAAACATGCAAAATCAAACAAAGCGAAAAAAGATATAAGCTGAAATGAAGAATGAGACAAACATCAAATATAACTACATCAGCAAACACATAAATAAAAACATAATAGAGCAAAATCACAATAGGAAATTAAACCAATGCTATAAAAACACCAAAAAAATATAAATGATAACAGAAGCAGAATATCAAAGAATCAAAAAGGGGTAAGAAGCTAACAACAATGAAATTATCAGATACATTAAACCAGAAAGATCAAGAAATAAAAAGGAGTAGAAAAACCAAACCGAAAATCACAAATGAAGACAACCAAAGCCGAGGAACACAGAGATCCGTCGACAGATAAAAACATAATAGAGCAAAATCACAATAGGAAATTAAACCAATGCTATAAAAACACCAAAAAAATATAAATGATAACAGAAGCAGAATATCAAAGAATCAAAAAGGGGTAAGAAGCTAACAACAATGAAATTATCAGATACATTAAACCAGAAAGATCAAGAAATAAAAAAGGAGTAGAAAAACCAAACTGAAAATCGCAAATGAAGACAACCAAAGCCGAGGAACACAGAGATCCGTCGACAGAATGGAAGAATCCTGCACCAACACATTAATGAGTTCCAAACAATTTATAGAAAATAGTAACAAAATAAAACACCAGACAAAAAGGAACTAAAAATACTGAAAAAAGACAGGGAAACATAAACGAGGAAGCATGCACTCTAAGAAAACCGCATAAAAACCCAAAGCAAACAATGAACAAAACCAATGGAAGAAGAATCAGACAGCCTTGTAGCAAGAACACCAAAAAAAAAACCCAACGTAGATCGTAAATCCAAATACTCAAAAAATCCATAAAAGAAAAGGGATAAAAATCCCAATTCTCCACGAAAATGAGACAAAAGGGGCAAAAAGATCGAAGCCATAAGAGAACATATGCTAGATTTCAGCCCAAACCAAGTAAAAGAAACGAATCAGAGGAGGAGAAGAAAGGAGGGCCAAAAAAAAAACCCAACGTAGATCGTAAATCCAAATACTCAAAAAATCCATAAAAGAAAAGGGATAAAAATCCCAATTCTCCACGAAAATGAGACAAAAGGGGCAAAAAGATCGAAGCCATAAGAGAACATATGCTAGATTTCAGCCCAAACCAAGTGAAAGAAACGAATCAGAGGAGGAGAAGAAAGGAGGAAAAAAAAAAGACAAAGCAGCGGAGAAAAGTAGAAACTCCTGAAAGGAGCAAACATAGGACTCCACACGCGAAATGACCAATAACCACACGCCAAGGGCAAAGCAAACGACAACAAACCTAAAGACCAAATCGCCCCTGCGCCAGACGAAGGAGGGAGCAGTAAATCGAGGACAAAATCGTCATTTTACTGTAGAAGGAACAGTAAACTGGGTCTGCGTGAATAGTTTTATGAGCTCTCCTTTAGTATATTTATAATATCTTAGGTAGGGTAGTTCTTGGAAGGGATTTTAATTGGAATTTATATATTAATTTAATCCATATAATTGAAAATTTATGTTCATTGAACCACAATGTAACTTGTTTTTATTTGTCAATAAGTGTTTGTTTTGGTCGAAGTAATTTTTGGAGAATCGTGGAAAAAGTTTTTTTTAAAAAAATGTCATAACTATTATTGACTATATTATTTTTTTTATTTTGCATAACAAACCGAACAAAATAAGATCGATATTGATTATATTATTTTTATTTTGCATTGTCAAATTCGGTAACTATTATACTGTCCATATAAAGGGATAAAGAATGGTGTTTATATCTTTTTAAAATGCCATAACTTTACTGTAATAACTCCAATTGAGACGATTTTTCTTTTTATGTGTTCGTAGCAATGAGCCGAACAAAACAATATCCACATTGACAGTGTTATATTTCACTGAGTATTGTCATATTCAGTAGGTATAGTACTGCTTATATAACGTGATGTAGAACGATGTTTATATCTTTTTAAAATGTCATAACCGTAATAATTCTGATTGAGACGATTTTTTCGTCACGTTCATGCGACGAGTTACCATAACGTAAACTACAGGTTACTGCAAATATGAAAGTTGACGTCAATTCTCCAACTCCTTGGCCTTTATTTATTTTCCTTTTTACCAAATCTACACTGTTCTTAAAAACTTTTGCACTTAAAACACTCAACAATGAACATTAATAAGGACAATTATTATCAATTTGGCGTGAAAATGCCTCATGTAAAACCAAAACTATTGAATATGACAATGTTTCGATAAAATAAAACTGTAGATAATATAGATATTGTTTTGTTCAATTCATTGCGACAAACACATCTCAATCAGAATTTTATTATGATGAAGTTATGACATTTTAAATTTTAAACTATTGAATATGACAATGTTTCGATAAAATAAAACTGTAGATAATATGGATATTATTTTGTTCAATTCATTGCTACAAACACATCTCAATCAGAATTTTATTATGATGAAGTTATGACATTTTAAATTTGTTTAAACTTAAAGTTTTACATGCAGTACCATACCTAACAAATATGACAATGCTAAGTGAAAAAATAACCTAATCAATATGGATCTTATTTTGTTTGATTCGTCGTTACGAATACAAAGAAAGAAAAATCGTATCAATCTGAGATCTAACAATAAAGTTGTGATTTAAAAAAAATGAATTGCTGGTGAAAGAAATAGAGAGTTACATAAACTGACACAATAAAGAGAAAACGACTCCTCGTTTGGTCCGGTCCATTGACGTATGTTGTTCCAATTACAATTTAAATAAATAAAAAAAAGCATATGTTATAGGATTTACATCTAACACAGGTTTCGAATTGTTCTTCTACCCATAATTTAATCTCAAACATTGAATATAGAGAATAATAAAAAGAGTGACAAAAACGATAATGCTAAATTTTATTGACAATAAAATGATTTTATATTTGTCAATAACAGTTTGTTTTAGTTGGAGTAGCAGAATGTGTTGTGGCTATATTTTTTTTGGGGAATCATGCCAAAAAGTTTTTTTTTTTTTTTTTAAAGTCATAAATTTACTGTTATGTCTTAGATTTAGGCGATTTTTCTTTCTATGTGTTCATAGCGACGAACTGAACAAAACCATATCTATATTGACTATGTTATTAAATCATCGAGCATTGTCATATTCAGCAGGTCTAGTAATGCATGTATAACGTGATGTAGAATGATATTCATATATTTTTAAAATATCATAACTTTATCGTAATAATTTCGATTAAGACGATTTTTCTTTCTACACGTTCGTAGCAAAGAAATAAATAAAAGAAGATCTATATTGACTAGGCTATTATTCTCTAAACATTGTCATATTTGGTACATTTTGGTACTGCTTGTATACTTTGAAATAAAACAGTGTTTCTCTAATCACATTCTGAACGTTGTTATTCCTATCACACAGAAGTTGAAGTAAAAAAATGATTAGTCCATCGGAAATATGGTTCAGATCACAAGTGGAAAACTATAACCATAATAGTGCATAGAAGACAAGATTTTTATAACAAGCATATTGATCTTTTAAGATGAAAACCCAATCTCTTATAAAGTCTAATTTTTCTCCCTCAATTTTCTTCATCTCAGCAACCAAAAAGAGATTGAGGGTGACCTATAGACCATTTGTGGAATTAATCCTAAATTATAAATCCAACTAAAGGATAAAATCTGATTCTATATTTGAATAGAGTGTTGAAAATAATCATTTAAACAAAGTTTTAAGTTTAACAACAAATCTTACAAAAACTTGATTTCATGGAAGAATTTTCTAGGCAATATGGGTATAGATTTGATCGTTTTCTCACGTCTAAACGCATATGAAAAAAAATTATCTCAATTAAAATTAAAATAAAAAAATTATGACATTTTAAACTCGAAGTTTCTTAAAGATATAATAGAGAGAGAAAAAAAAAACAAAATAAAAGGGAAGTAATCGGGTTCAATTCTGACACGGTGCAAAAAATATATTTTGCCCTCAACTTAATCTCATGCGTCCATTTGATCTCGACGGCTTCAATGATATCGCCGTTTCAATTTCGTAAAAAGGAGAGGCCGGACAGAAGACATACCTTATATATATCGAAAGGGAAGACGAGAATATTGTGGTGAATTTGAAAAAGTATGAGAGTATTATAATTCTTTTCTTCGGTGTTATATCATAATAACTAGAATAACCATTTTATTTTATCAAATGTATCTGATGTAATCTAACATACATAAAAGAGACAAAAATATTGCTCCTCTTTTTACCGCATATCAACCTTTCATTTCTCTCTTTTGTTTTACTTTTTACATTTTATTATTTCTAATCTTTTTTATGTTTATTTTTACTTTTTCTTATTTCTATTCTTCTTTTTTCTTTTTTCTTTAGAGTTACTTTAGTCTTTTGCCAAGTGCTCTTTTTTAATTGACCTTCTTAAGAAATACTTCCCTGATTTTCTTTCATCACTTTTTTTTTTTTTTGCTGATCAAATTTTCTTTTCTCACTTTACTCTATTTAAAATAATTCATTTTACATGTACCACATAAATAATTTACTCCATAATATCTAATTTAACATACATAAAAGACGAAGATGTTACTCCTCCTTTTGCCACAAGTCAACCTTTCATTTCTCTCTTTTGTTTTTATTTTTTCCATTTTCTTATTTCTAATCTTTCTTTTGTTTATTTTTACTTTTTCTTATTTCTATTCTTCTTTTGTTTTTTTCTTTAGAGTTCTTTTAGTCTTTTGCCGAGCATTCTTTTGTAATTTATCTTCTTATAAAATACTTCTATGATATTTCCTCATTTTACGCTATTTAAAATAATTCATTTTATATGTACCCCATAAATAATTTACAATAATTTACTATGTGATATTTTTTTCCCTTTTAAATGTGCTCTACTAAATTTTTTTCTTTTTTTTACTAACTCAATTATAAGGTGAGTAATGAATAAACACAGCTAAATGTTAGAAGAAATTTGATATTTTCATATCACTGATGTTCCTGAACTTTAAAGTCATTCTCAATTTGTTCTCTGAATTTTGAAAACTCTCATTTGCCCTGCGAACTTTGAATTGTGTCTACTTAATCCCTTCTATTACAATTTCTGTTAAAAACAGATTTAAAATTAAGAATAACTCAGTCATGTGGTCTTTTTATTTTGATTTTTATTAAAAAACATATAAAAACCACATGACCACACTTAACTCCCTATTTTTTCGTCTGATTTAAACAAAAATTATAACAAAATGGGTTATGTGAAAGCAATTCAAAGTTTAGGAATAAAAGTGAGAATTTTAAAGTTCAGGAAGCAAACTGAAAATGACTCTAAAATTTAAGTGGCAACAATGAGAATAATGTTCTTTATTATCAATGTGCTACAGTAGAAGTAACAAAACACTTGTTTTAATGTGAAAAAATAAGGCCTTGTTCAGTTTACGGATTTGAGTTTTTAATTCGAGTTAATATTTAATTTTATGTGAGAATTTTTTCATTATACTAGAAAAAGTTAGATGTGAATTTTTGTGAGAGTTTTAACTGTAATAAAATTAGAATTGATGAAACAAAAGAGGCTTAAAATGACAAAAGTAGAATAAAAGTTATCAGATCATCTTAGAGGTATTATTCCTGGGCCATAAAAGGAGTTAAATGATAGCCAACATGGTTGTTCACCTCGTTTGCCACGTGAGATGCTGAGGGGCACCACCGCTTTATTCTTTAAATTTAAAGAGCAATGTTATAAGCACGGGTTGGTGCTAAACTAATAAAATATAAGTTTCATAATGTGAGACTGACAGTTAGAGCTAATCTTTTATTAGTGATAGTATTTAGTATGAGTGGTATCTTTAAATATTTTAGATTAATTATAAAAAATTTCTTGAAATTATACCCTTTGTAAACAAAAATTGATATTTAATTTGTTATTAAAAAAGTCATCTTAATTTGTTAACAAAAAAAAAAACCACAATTTAATTTGAATAATGACATGTTAATAAAAAAAAAAAAACCCCATCCGCTAAGTTTTTAACTGAAATTGATATTAAATTTGTTATTTTAAAGGTATTTTAAAAATTCTATGATTTAAAATTTAATTTGTATTTAAACTAACTTAAATATTAAAAATTTTATAATTTTTTTATTATACCAAAAAAGATTCATAAAATTTTTAACTTGCATTCAATCAATAATAAATGTATCATAATTAAAAGAACAATATTCCAAAAGAACAAATTAAATATTAATTTCTGTTAAAAAAACCTAATAAAAGAGGGTTTTTTGTAAACATTTTATTTTTCAAAGAGAATAGATGTTATGTTTTAAAAATTTGAGATAAAGTGTTAAAAAAATATAATTCAAGGGAAATTTTTATAATTAATGGAAACATTTTGCAAATTCAAAACATCAGCCGTGATATTCCGAAATGTCAAACAACATTTTAAATTCACCTTTCACAAACAAGCCACTTTGTGTAATTATTTCCACCAAAAAATAAACCCTGTTACACATTAGGGCTTATTCAGAGTGGGCTAAGGCACCTGTATTCATCACAAGTTTGGAATTCTATGTATTGAATTTGGGCCTTGAGCATGAAATGCATATTACCGGTCCTAATTTAACTGTTAGAAGTAATTAGTAATTTGTCCATTTTATGCTTTACTGATGTAATATAATTTCAAGTATACTCTTTTTATGTGAGTGGTTGTGAATTTATATAACGGAATTAGTTAATTAGAGATAGAAATATCATTACGAGTTATTTTACAGACTTATAGACATTCCTTTTTTCATCCATGGTAAAATAGACATAGTAGATTTATGAAACTAAATTAAGTAAATAGTAAATTTTAAAACTATTTGAAGTAAATAGTAATTTTTTATGTAAATTAATTTTTACTATTTCTAAAAGAAATATTTACATGATAAACTACTATTTACTTCAAATAGTTTTAAAATATGTTGTTTAGATTTATAAATATGTTATTTCCTACAATTTCCCCCCTTTTTTTTGATTGAAACATTTCTCTGTGTATGCAGAGGTTCAACTTCTCAGCCCATGGTCCACTTATTTTGATAAAAAAAAAAAACCAGAAATACCATTTAAGATAATAAAAAGTATTATTTATGTCATTCCACTAAAAAATTAATCATCATTCAATTACTAAATAGAAAATAAAATGTCATGATAATACCCAATTATTTAAAATGCATAAATAATAAGAAGTGGCGGAGCCATAATTTTAGTTCAGGAGGGGCAATAAATTAAGAACATGAAAAATATTAAAAACCCTCAAAATATGAACTCCTAATACTACTAACTAATTGGAAGCGTGTGTTAGGCACGTACATATTTAGTTTATTGAATTTCTTGCTTAAATATAAAATTTTGTGAAGAATTTACCTTTTTTTAAGTCATCATTCTCATAACTTTTTAGTTCATAAAAAATCTAGTAGAATGGATGAAATGAATGTTTTCAATTACAATATGTTTTGGGTTAGTATTATACATGTATAGACATGCACAGAACATAATTAAGTAATAAACATTTTAGTGGCAAAATTATTAAAAGTTACATATGAAGAACTAATAATTGAGAGTGATACAATAAAAAGAATGATTGAGCATGGACACATTTGAAATAAGTATTGCTTCAATAAAAGCAAAATAGAGAAGAAGTATGAGAGGCTTGTGTAGATAGGGATACATTTAAGGACAATTATATTAATGGGTCATTTAACATAAGTTTTCTTGTTTAAGATCACTTTTGATATGATAAACAATACATGAAATTAGATTTAATAGAGACATATTTAAACTTTGGTTAATTAAGAGGGGGCAAATATGAAAAGAAATTGAAAAACTATATGCATTTAAAGTAAAAAATAAAAAATAAAATAAAATTTTAAGGGCTTAAAAAATTTCTCAAAAATCCAGGGGACATATGCCCCCCCGGGCTTCATCTCTCTCCGCCCTTGATAACAAGCATGCATAAAATCATGACAAATCATGTACTTAATTTTCTCTATTTTTTAAAATACCGGGAAAAAAAAAACCAAAAGAAACAAAAAAAGGTTCTCTTTAGTATTTTGTTTGCATTCTTATTTACGGGCAAAAAATTTCTCCCGATATAGAGGTGGGATGGGGCTGGGAAAAGCTCATTCATTCCTACCCCACTTTGATTACATATGCAATTATATATGTTGGAGGTTAAATTTAGTTTTGAGATTTTGGTTTGTTATTATTAGAATGTAGATTTGATAAGATTTCAATTTATTGAGATATTAAAGAGCCGTTTGGTTGGAAGATTTGTTCTCTGATTCGAATTATGATTCATGATTCGCTACAGTATTTTGTCTCACAAAAAACACACGTAAATCGAAAATAATTTTAATCTCATGATTCTAATTCATGAACCAAACGGGCTCTAAGAGATTAATGTCAAACGGGGTATTGCCGATTACCCATTTAATTGTTAGCACATAACCCCAAACAAAATAGAATCTCTTGTAATTTCCATGTAGTTTAAAAATGATGTTTTGAGAGGTAGTTTGGAAGCTTTCAAAACTAGGAAATTAAATTCTTTGTACTATGTTCATTTAGTCACAAACTGCCCACAAATGAAGCAGTTGCATGATGAAAAGCAACCTTTTATTTTCAAAGGGTGGAAAATGCTTTTGCTTCCCAATAGCCCCACTCATTAAATGCACTGAAAGTGCACTATTCTCCTATCTTCTTCCCTCACATTTAATATCACAACTACCAACTTCTCTATTTTCTAATTGATGAAAGCTAAGGAGGAGAATGAAGAAAAAAAAGAAGGGTGTCTTCTTGTATCAACTTATTCCATTCCAAGGCATTAAATGTCATAGATTTCAACAAGTCAAAAGAATGGAAAACAACTTTATTCTCTCTCTTTCTCACACTGAAAGCTAAGGAGGAAAAAGAGAAGGGTTAAAAATAATAATAATAAAGTCTTATTTTATCATCTTGTTACTAGGAACCGATGCATTAAATATAGTATCTTCATATTATTAATTTCATCTAAATATAACCATACTATGGATGTGTACTTATTCATAGCTACGCTACAAAAGATGACCATGTCTTTTTCAAAAAAAATGAGATGGTTGAACAAGCGAAAAATTTACTAACGGACACCTTTTTAGTTTGAACCATATTACACGCTAATCAGCCATGTTAGTTTGGACGTAAGTTCATGGACGGAGCTAGTTTATATTTGGGCCCCACTTAACTTTTTTTTTTTTTTAAAAAAAAAAAAGTTGTATGTATATAAACATATATATTTATTATACCCATATGCATATAGCCTCCAGTAAATATTAAAAATTTAATTTTACAATCTCAGTAATTATTGTGTCTTTTATTAATTATTAACTTCCATAATTTCTAATTCCGCCACTGCGTACATTGTTAATTTATACAGGTACAGATCTATGCAAGGACCGGTGGGGGCACATACCCCCAATAAATAAATAAATATAAATATATATATATATATATATATATTTCTACTCGCTTTCAATACGTCCCCCGTACACTTGGTTACCTTTTTCCTTGTTTAGTCTCGCACACAATACTATTTGAAGTTTTTATTTATTTATCAATGTATGAAGTAGAACCGTGATGTCACTAGTCATAATTCTACCATTTACAAGTACTAGTTTAAACCGCGAGTGTATGCACACAAGATCCTGTAGAAAAATTTAATAGCATTATGTAGAAACTCATTCTTTTTTAGTAATGTATTATAGATTATATATTGTAGATATAGATTGTAGATTAAAGATTATAGACAGATTTTCACAATTTAAAAAAAAAAAAAGTAGAAGTGAGGAGGAAAAAATAGACAAAAAAATGTAAACAAAGAAGAAGAAAGGACTAAAAACTACAATAAAACACAAAAAGTAAGATAAAAAAGAGCAAAATTTTTATCTTTTGAGTAGATTTGTTGAAAAATGGGTTGTTTTCATATAAATGTTAAATATTATTTATTGAGCACGTATAAAAAAATGTAATTGAGAAGGTCGTTTCTTTAAAAAAAAAGTTTAGATAAAGACATATATGAGAAGAAATTATTTTAAAGGGGCAATTGGAGAAAAATATTTATGAAAGACATTTAAAAAAAAGAATGAATATGGGGAAAAATAAGTAACAATAAAAAAAGGAGGATAAAAAAGAAAGGAAGAAAAAAAGAAAAGTAAACAAAAAGAACCATTGAAGAAAAGATTTGTTAATGAAAGAAGAATCCGTTAAAAAAAAAAGAATATATATATATATATATATATATATATATAAGTAGGATACATATATGAGAATAAATTATTTCAATATGGCTATTAAAGAGAGAAAATATTGACGAGAACAACATATTAAAAAATAAAGAACGAGATTGCATAGTAAAGGAACAAAAAATAAATAGAGAAAAAAAAAGCCTGAAAAAAATTAAAAACTTAATGCGAAGCGTTTCGCACGGCATTCGCGCTTAGTATATATGGTTCCATGCAAAACGCATTCGCGCTTAGTATATAGGTAAGTTTAAGGATTTTTTAGTTCTTTTTTTTTTTTTTTTTCTTGCTATTGCTTTTTAACGTTTTCTTTTCTATTATCTCTTCTTTTCTTTTAGTGTTTCCTTTTTTTTTTTTCCCCCTTTCCTTTAGCGATTACATCCCTTCTTGTGTGTATATTCTATAACAAACTATGAAACCTCTTGATATTGATGGCAATTTTAGCCACGGGTGCAGATACGTGTGTATCCTCCTCTACAGTGGCGAAGCAATATAGTGCCGAGTGAGGGTTGCTGCCCCTACTCACTATGTTGATCTACGTCACATTTATATTATTACTTTTCAAATTTTTGTTAAATCCTTAACTTTCTTTGAGATGTGCTTGCTTTTGACTATGAAAAATATATTTTAAACATTTACAACTTTTTTCCTAGTTCTTCTAGTTTATTATGAGCTTTTCGATATGCTTTATGGTTAAATTGACCATTAAAAAAATAAAAATTTTATGGTAGACTATCCTTATCATAGTGCACAATTCTAAACATTAGATCTTATCAATATCACATCAATATATATATATATATATATATACAAACAAAAAAAAACATTTGATTTACAAAGAAATCTATCCTTTCAAGACAAAGCCCTACACTAGTGTATTTCTTTTCAAATGTAAGATTCTCTCTATCTATCTAATAGTTTTTGAAAAATATTATAATATAATTTTTTACACATCTTTTATGTTATCTATTTTTCATTAAAAAAACTTGTACTCTTGCCCCACTGAGATAAAAGGTTGGCACCGCTACTGCTCTTGAGATATAGTGGGTATAAGAAATATTATATAGGGATAAGGGCAGGTATGAGGGTAAAAGTTAGCTCCCGATTCGGAGGTAGTGCAGGAATAGGAGAAGGTCTCGTCCCTACCCCACCCTCATTAATTATATATACACTTACGTATGTTTGAGTTTTGATTTAGTTTTAAAATTTTAGTTTGTCATTATAGAGTTTATATTTGACATAAGATTTCAATTTATCTTACCAGATATTATGTATTATGTTGTTGAATTTTCTAATTAATTTAATAGAATTTTTTTCGAGTTTTGATAATATTGCAAGTATTTTTTTAATTCTTAAAGGATAAACGGATAAGGCATGGAGATAGTTCTTCTGATGAGAAATCCCGGACCCTAATCCCATCCTTGTCTTAAATTAAACCGGTATAGAGGCCGGTATGGGGACAAAACATGAGTAGAATATGAGGGTGAGGGAGCAAAACAACCCTTGGCCCGCCCTATTGTCATCCTCACCTCCTCTTGATATATTCTTTCTCTTTCTTTCTTTTTTTCCATTTCTTTTTCACCATTACAAGTACTTTAATATCATTTTTAAAAAATAAAAATAAAAACAAACTCCAACCATCAGTAATATTTTACATTTTTTTCTCTTTCCTCTTTTATTTTTTGGCCCTTATTTTCTTTCCTCTCATCCTCATTTTTATGCACCAATTTTTAACTTTATTTTTATGTTATATAATAGGTGTATGAATTTTTTTTAGTTTTATAAAAAAATGAGGAAAATTTTGAATAAAATTAGAGAGACTAATTGGTTAGAGAAATACGATGATAAAATCACTTATATACTGATATCTTATTACTAAGAATTCGGTGCAAAAAATCTTATTACTAAGAAGAATATTAAAAGTTAACCTATTTTTTATTATTCCAATTTGTAAATTTAATTTATCTTTATATTGGCCATAAATTTTATCTTTATTTGTGCCTCAGTGAAATCTATCACTGAATATATAAGAGTCAGTCTCACAAATGATTTTTGACGTTTATCCTCTATTTCACTTTAGTCTCCGACTTTTAAAATGTCATATAATTAGTCCTTGAGGTTTTATTTTGTTTTGACTTTCAATTTCGGTCTTTTTGTTTGTTAGGCGTTAAATATTTGACAGAAATCATAGAAATTAGGGACCAAAATTAAAAACATCTAAAGTTTAAGGACTAACATAAAAGTAAAATTTAATTTGCACAGATAGTCCTTAAACTTCAGTTGTTTCTATTTTTGGTCCAAAATTTAGACAGTTTCTGTTAAATATTTAACACTTAATTAATGGAAAGACTGATATTGAAATAAAATAAAATCTCAGAGACTAACTGTATGACGTTTTAAAAGTTAGAAATTAAAATAAGATTGAAAGTAAACCTTAAGGACAACTTACGAGTTTGACCTAATATATAAATATATGTATATATATATAAATTATATATAGTGGCTTGATTAGTACTTTTAGCCATTTTATCAGGCCATATAGTACAGAGGATCACTAATGGCCTTCAAACTCACGTGCAAAACACGGAGTTTGCTGTACACATTTATTCGATTTATCAAGAAAAGCAAGTAAAAGCCCTCCATATTTCTAACTCATTAAAAAACGTATAATTAGTGATGTATACAAGTGAAAATTACACTTATTGCATGTGTTATACGTTCATTTGCTTCTTCTAGTTCATCCAAATAAATTAGTAGGAAAAGAAAATAGAGGAAGACTTGAAGAGCCATATTAATTTGTTAAGAATTAGAGCATCAATGGAAATATCACGTCGTGAGAATAATATTCATCTTTTTGAGAAGAGGAAATTTCGAAAGCTAATATTGAAAAGGAGGTAGAGAAAAAAAATATGAGAATTCAAATGACCAAAGTTACTATGAAATTTTAGTACCATTCCTTGCAGGAAAAATAATAATAATTAATTGGTATAGTACCACTGATTCACTGAACATGCATTTGATTATAGATTAGAAAGAGACAAAGATAGTGTAATCAATAATTGGCGATATTTGAAGTGACTGATGTGGACCTCTTTGGTTTCAAATTTTTAAGGCATGAAAAAACAGGTCCTCAATTTATATATACGGGTAAGATTTGATGTATGATTTCTTTTTTTTTTCTTCTGATTATACTAGTCATTTTATATTTTTAATTAAAATAATTAATAATTTAATTTTTTTTTAATTTTTCTTCACTTTAATCATTAACTAAATGATTAATTTTTTTGATTAAAGTATTTTTTACTAACTAAATATAACTACAAAAAATTAACTAACTATTTATTCTTTTTATTATTCTATTTTTTGATTTGACATAAATTAAAAATTTTTTAAAAAAGTTATTTATATTTTAAACTCAAAAAATATTAAAATAACCTATATTTAGTTAAAATAGATAATATAATTAGAGTAACTCATTAAAAAATTACTAACTAAAATAACTTTTGTAGTCATGTTAGCTAAAATTTAATTAAAATTTAGAGAGTTCTTTGAAGATGCTTTAAGGCGCTTGTGTACAATTTATAGTAATATTTTTCATTAAAACAATAATTTCCTCATATTGAGACGAATCAAATGATTGATACTTAAAGCCAACCTTGAGTTTTTTTTTTTCAGATATTTCCTAAATAAGACATAAAAAGCATAAGTAGTTTTTCCCCACTAATTAAGGAAAGCGAATTTATAACAAACCAACATAATTACTTCAAGCAAAGGATATTTCCCCCAACTAAAAAAAAAAGAAAATTTTAGACCGCGATATTCTCTTAAATCTACAAACTCACAACCTTTCGGGTGACCTCGGGTAGGATCGGGTTATTCGGGTTGGTGAAAACTAATTTTAATCTATGACTTCATCAATTTTAATCTAAGAGGCTCTTATATGCAAATAAATGATAAAATACTATTGTAGTAAATGAGCAATAAATAATATATGCAAATACTATTGTAGTAAATAATTATGCAAAATAGTCCATATAAAATAAACAGTTTAATCCAGAATAAACAATCTATATAAAGATAAACAGTCCATATAAAAATAGTCACAAAATAGGATATGAAATAAAAGTTAGTCCACTCCAAACTGTTTAATCCAGAATAATAGCATCTTCATTCCCAGCTTGTCTCTCATGTGTTGCAACATAATTTGACAAATCTTGAGAAGAAAACATAACAAAAAAATCATCAGAATCAAGTTTAGAACAACAAAATAAACAACAAGGAGATGAAATAAAATTAAAAAAATAAGTCGTAAAACGTAAAAAGATTACCCGACTCAATATCTTCATATTCATTAAAGTCTTCCACATCAATAAGGTTGATGTGCTCACGACTACGCAGCTAATTTTGTGTACAAATCAATGCCTCCACCATCTTGGGGCTCAATAAACTCCTAAAGGGATCGAGGATGCGGCCTCCAGTACTAAAAGTAGATTCTGAGGCTACTATTGAAACAGGAATGGCAAGAATGTCTCTTGCAACTAGTGAGAGAACCTTGTAATTAGTTGCATTATTCTTCCACCATTCTAAAACATCAAAATTTGACCGAGTTGGATCCTCCATAGGGTCTGTCAAGTATCTGTCCACATCATTTTTGTACTCATTCACATTATTCTCCTTCATTTTCCTAACAAAGGAGCTCCACAAACACCCTTTTCCTTCTGGAGTCATTTTTGCCTCTGTTGTACTAGTTGTTGCCGCCTCCCCACTACTTTTATTAGCCACAGATTCACCTTTGTCCCCACTATAAACCTCATGCAGCCGCAACATAGTATCCTTCACATTCCATCATTTTTGTACTCATTCACATTATTCTCCTTCATTTTCCTAACAAAGGAGCTCCACAAACACCCTTTTCCTTCTGGAGTCATTTTTGCCTCTGTTGTACTAGTTGTTGCCGCCTCCCCACTACTTTTATTAGCCACAGATTCACCTTTGTCCCCACTATAAACCTCATGCAGCCGCAACATAGTATCCTTCACATTCTTTGCTAATGTTTCAAAAGTGGAAGAATCATACACTATAGAGAAACAATATGTCAAATAATCCATTTTGTACCTAGGATCAAGTACAACAGCCACAAAGAGAAGACAATTTATATTCTCAACACTCTCCCAATACTTGTCATACTTCTTTTTCATACTCACAGCCATGGATGAAAGCATTGAATTTTCTTGTTTGCTTAATTCAGATAGCTGGTTTTGCATCTCACACAGCTCATGAAAGTAAGAATTTGAAGTGACATTCAAAGTGGCACTAAACTTCAAAGTTATATCATAAAAAGTCTTTAGAAATTTCACAAACACCTGAACATTCTTCCAATCATCATCAAGTGGCGGCCCAATCTTCCACTTCCCCCCCTCATCTTCTCGAAAATAAGACACAAACTTGTCATCTTCCTCTTCATATCTTTCAAAAGCTTTTTGAAACTTAATGGTTGCATCTAACATCATATAGGTGGAGTTCCATCTAGTAGGGGCATCTACGCATACGAGACCTTTGTATTCAATTTTCTCTCGCTCCACACATGACTTGGATTTCAGCAACCTAGCCGGAGAAGACCTCACATACCTCACAGCGTTACGAATGGCAGCTATGGAATCATATAGGTCTTTTAAACCTTCATTGATAATCAGGTTCACTATATGGGCACAACACCTAACATGAAGAAATTCCCCACCTAAAACAATCCCTTTTCACCCCTTAATCTTCCTTCTCAAGTAGGTAATCATGGAGTCATTTGAGGAGGCATTATCAATAGTCATAGTGAAGACTCTCTCAATACCCTAAGCATGCAAACATGACTCAATGACTTTACCAACACTCTCTCCCTTGTGACTTGAAATTTGACAAAAGTTTATAATCCTTTTTTGTAAAGTCCACTCACTATCAACGTAGTGTGCAGTTAGACACAAATAATTAATATTTTGCACGGATGTCCAACAATCAGTTGTTAGGCAAATCCTTTGACTGCCCTTACTAAATTCAGCCCTTAGTTTCTTCTTCTCTTCCAAAAAAAGTTGGTAAATGTCCTTAGCAATCGTAACACGGGAGGGGATAGAGAACCTAGGCTGCATCACTTGACAAAAATTCTTAAATCCTTCACCTTCAACAAACCTAAATGAAAGCTCATCTACAATCACCATTTTTGCTAACTCTTTTCTGCAATGCTCCTTGTTAAAGCCTATAGCAACAAGACTACTCCCAGTTTCAGTGTTTATTTGGAAACTCAGAGTATTTTGCCTTTTGTCTTGGTTCCTATATGGGTATTTCTTGCATTGCTTTTCTATGTGAACCTTCATACTACTGGTGCCGTGTCTCCTACTATCACATGCATATGTTGCCCCACAATAAATACACTTACACCTAGGCTCATTTGGATCCCCACCCTCTATGATTTTGAAATGATCCCAAACATGAGACTTTTTTTGTGACTTCTTCCTCTTTTTACTGTCTCCCTCCTCTTTTTCGTTTTCAATTTTAGTGCCCAAATTAGGTATAGTGGTAGGGCTAGGTGTGGGAGTGGGCAAGGTAATGGGCTCTTTAGGCATAGAGACACTTTCTGTTTCAGCAGAGGACTTGCAAGTGCTTTCAGAAGTTTTTATCGGGTGGATGATAAATTTTTCCATCTAGCACGCAAATTAACCTAAAACAGATAACATATGATTGAGACTAAGCGTAGAGATTAACCTAAAATCAGTTCATCTCAGTTCTCATAAAAAACATAATATTTCCCAGAAAACAAAGAAACTAACCTTTATGTTTCAGCCTTGCCTTCAATGAAGATTTCAGTTTCTCTTCACTCTTCTTCCTCGGCTGGCCTGGAAACAAAAACAGTAACCTGATTTTTATATTTGTAATCAATATAATCAATATGATAGCCAATGTTTAGTCGTTACTATGATAGCCAAGGAAATCCCACAAAGGCAGCAACCATGAACCTATGCATACCATGAACCTATGCATACCATGAACCTATGCATACCATGAACCTATGCATTAGGCAGCAACCAAGGAAATCCCACAAAGGCAGCGACCATGAGCCTAGGCATACCATGAACCTAGGCACTAGGCAGCAACCAAGGAAATCCCACAAAGGCAGCAACCAAGGAAATTCCACAAAGGCAGCAACCATGAACAAAAGAAAAACTCGCAACACAGTTGACCAAAATGTTAAGAACAAGATCCAGAATTACCCACCTCCACGGCTCCACCACCACCACAACAACAACAAAAAAAGAAAAGAAAAGAACACTTACTGACTAATAATAGAAAAACTCTGATGCTTCTCATCTCTAAATACGGTATGATCCATGACTAATAATAGTGGAGTTCTATTAGTTGTGTGAATGTATGCATTCGTGGACAGCATGCGGATTCAATAAATATAAAATGTCCATTTTATATAATATGTCTTTTTTTTGTCATGGTGTCTTTTTTTTTTTTTGTCTAAATCAACATATAATCATGTTCAACTTCAACATAATATATATAATAGATCAGGCCATCTACACTTGGTAAAAAAAAAAAAAGGTTAAATTCGCCCAGATTGGCGAAATGGGTCGTTGGATAAAGAAAGGATTTTGAAGGAGAAAAAAGAAAAAAAGGAGGAGGGGAAAATTGAAAATGGATCTTAAGCAAATCGAAATCGAAATCTTGCGCTCACCTGAATCAATTATTAAAAGTCTGTGTATTATCTAAAGGTAAAAGAAAAGAAAGGAGAGAGCTACAATGAACGAGATTGGTTGAGTTAAGCCTTAGCCTGAGGCGACCCAAACCCACAGACAGACAGACGAAGAAGAACGAAGATGAAGAGAACAAACATTAATAGAATCGAATAAAGAACACTTACGGTGAAAACATAAGCAAAATGGAGAGAGGCGAGACGCGGAGCCACGGAGGCGAGATGGAGGCGGAGCCACAGAGGCGAGATGGAGGCTGAGCCACGGAAGCGAGATGCGGAGGAAGGATTTGGAAGGCTAGAGGCGAGGGAGGCTGCGAGGAAGGATTAGCGATTGGTTAGACTTAGGGCTGCTGGGTTGCAAAGCTGATTCCGCACATTACAAACCTAGGAAACTCAGGCGGGTCGGGGCAACTCGGGTGAGTTGTTGCCTGGCCCGCGGCCCAACTCGTACATTGCGGGTTGGGGCTATTTGAATCTGAGTTTTTAAAAAAAAAAAAAAAAAAAAAACTGAATCTTGGGTCGGATCGGATCGGATCGGGTCGGGTCGGTCGGGTTTTGCGGGTTCGGGCTCAATTCTTACACCCCTACCCATTAGTACCAAACGTAATGGCAACTATTGTTGCATGGAAGCATGAGAATATGAGACTCAAATATGGTCAATTTTTTTATTCTTGGTCTAACCACTTGAATAAAATAAAACTAATTTGACGTAGTTATGACAGACAATCTTGGAGATCATGTATAAATTGATTTCATTGAGCAAACACCACTTAGTTAAAGGGTCACAACATCAATTATAATATATTTCCTTCAGAAAAATATTCATTCAGAATTTATAAAATTTTTATGTAAAACCTTAAATCTAGCACCCTAACCAGTTTGGAATGTGACTTTTTTTTTTTATATATACGTGTAATATCATTCGTTCATACATGTAACTTTTTTCATATATACATTGTGTAATATTAAGGCATGTTTGAAAAATATACTCAAACTATGATTCTTGATTCTAACGTTTAAAATTTAAATTTTTTATGAGAGAAAAACAAACATAATCAATGATTTGAGTTTGAGCATATGAAACAAACAAACCATAAATATTATATGTATTAGACTACATTTTTCTATTGTTATATTTGAGCAAACTAAATATTACCCGAACAAATAAAGTTATACTATAATATAAGAAAAATTACATTTGTTGGCTAGTCTAGGTGTCGGATTTAAGACAATTCTTTTTTAAATCCTTAAATTTTATTAATTTTATAATTTTTAAATTTAGGTCTTATTCATTTCATCAATTTGAGTTTTCAATTCTAGTTTTACTACAGTTAAAATCTCTTATAAAAAGTCACATCTAATTTTTTTACTACAATAAAAAGTTCTCATATAAAATTAAATCTCAACTCAAATTAAAAATTTGAATCCGCGAACTGAACGAGATCTTATATATTTTTAATTCATTTTCAAATTATATAAATAAAAAACCTACTAGATATCACTAGGTTTATGGCATAAGAAATTCGTCGCTCTTAAGAATTTTGTGATTGATTAATTAAATGAGTAGCTACAAAAAGGTAATCATTAATGAGAAAAGTCTTTTATACGACATTTTGAACCTCTCAAATTTCAGGAATCACGTCAAGTCACTTTCATGACCCCAGGCATTTTTGTTCACTTTCACATATTGCATCAATTGTGTAACTGCTTATTCGGCGGGGTATTGAAGAAAAAAAAAAAAAAACTAAACTAGAGAACTAATGGAGTATGAAAAATATCTATTTGTAGTGTTGAAATTTTAGACGGACTGCCTGTGACCGTCTGAAAATATTGAGTTTTTGTCCGAGTCCGAGCCCGACCCGTTCAAAAAATTCAGGCCGCCCGCCCGAGCCCAAAAATACCCTTGAACGGGCCGCAGACTTATATTTGGTTGCCCGAACCCAGCTGGGCAGCCTGAGCCCGCCCGAATAGCTTGAATTTTTTTAATCATTTTTAATTTTTATAATTATTAAGTTAGTTTGTGTTAAAATTATATAAAAGTTAAAATCAACATTTAACATACATTATTAACACAATTGAATAAATTAATCATGTATATTAATGATGTATATTAAATTCGTAATTCATTATTGGCTCGTTAAAAACCTTACCAAGAAAAACACAATTGGGATAAAAACTTGACAAGGCAAAAAGAGTACAATCATTTTGCGACGAATTACAAATTTTACAAACTTACAAAGTTATACAATTACAAATACAATGTCAAAAGTAAATACATATTTACAAATTACAAATTTACAATTTAATTTGAAGCTGAAGGATCGTCTTTAAAATTAAATGTTAATTGATTAAATTCATTGATCCATTCTTGGCTTGCTGATGAAATTGTATCCTGTAGACGTTGATCGGCCCGATCCCAATCCTTAATGCAAACCAAGGCTTCAACAATATCCCTTTGTATTGCATTCCGGCGTTCCTCAAGTATTCTTCCTATCGTACTGAAGGCTTGTTCGGATGAAATAGTGGAGACTGGGATCGAAAATATATCCATTGCCAATCGAGTTAAGATTGGCCAAGTTAATGCTCGTGCCCTCCACCATTGAACTAAGTCAAACGATTCTGTCATATCGCTAACTACTAAGCCTTCACTGAGGTACGCCATAAACTCGTTGAAGCTGCCGCTGCCGCTGCCATTGCCACTTGTTGACGAAGATTCACTCCCAGCTTCTGTTTAAGTTGTCTTCTTCTTCTTCTTCAACCCGAAAATATTCAAGAATTATTGCGAGTTTTCATCTTGTTGTTGCGGTTCCTGTACTCTAGGAGGTACTCTAAACCTAATCTCATATTTACTATAGATCGAATATATTTTTTCCTTTATTATTGGATATTGGTTCGAACAATTGATGCCTAAAAATTTACCTAAGTTTTCTAAACCACTTTCTAAACCTTCTAATTTTAATCTAGGATAAAAAAATAGTACATAAACCATACAACAAAGGTAATTTAGACCAATATTTATAAAGTTCTTTTCCATAGAATGGATAGGAACTGCTAAGATTGGGTCCTCCCTATATTCGTTAAATAAAATACTAATTCGTAAAAGTTCTCCTAAAGCTAAAGGTGATGTTGGGTAATATGTTCCACTAAGTTTTAGAGTCACTTCATGAAACCTACCTAAAAATTAATACAAAACTTCGGCAATTTGCCAATCATATGTGTCTATATGTCATACTCCTACTTTTACACACATATAGTTTGTTATAACATTCTTATAGGGGATGCATTGTTGAAGCATTATGTAAGTTGAGTTCCATCTTATAGGCATATCTAACGCTAATGCTCTAGGAGATATATTTAATGCTTGTAAGAACCTAAACCAATCTTCTTGTCATTGGTTACTACCTTGAATCCATGCAAGACTATCTCTAATTCTTTTAATGTGATTACCCATTTCTTTTAAACCGGATTTGACAATTAAATTAATTACGTGACATGCACAACGTTGATGAAAAATTATACCATCACCGAATAAACTTAAATCATTTTCAAAGAACTCAATTGCTTTTGTATTGGCACTAGCATTATCTAATGTTATAGCCATTACTTTATCTCTTAATCTAAATTCATTAATTACATTTAAAATGGTATTATATATTAAATCCGCGCTACGTGATCCTAGAACACATTTAAAACCTAATATTCTCTTATCTAAATCAAATCCTTTAAAGTAATGTCCGGTTACAGCTAAATAATTTTTATTGGCAACGGCATACCAAATATCTGCTATTAACGCAACGCACCCGCTAGTCGAGTGTAAAAGGTTTATTAATGCTTCTTTTTCTTTTTTAAATAATTTTAATAAATCTTTCCTAAGAGTAGTTTTTGAAGTGAACTGTGCATTAGGATTATATACAATCTTCATATGTCGTTGCCAATTAAGATGCTCTACAAAACTAAGTGGTTGATCTAAAGCAGCTATCATTCGTGCAACTTCCATACGATCTACTTGCAGATCGTATTTCCAAATGGTTAGACCACCGGTTGTGCGATAAAAAGATAATTGTGTTTGGCGGAGTTCGGATCCCCCGGATTGGCTAAGCTTTTGAAGACACTTTTCGGAGTGTCTTCTCAAGTGTGTGGTGCCGTGAATAGTGTCGCCTTGTAATTTAGATAAATAATATTTACACCGAGCTATATGTTTAGTGTTACCTTCATTGTCGATCTCCTCAATTATGTCGAAGTGATCCCAAACTGTCGAGGTGTGCTTGCATTTCCTCCTAGAGGTTGCAAGACTTACAGACGCAGTCGCACTGGCACTCGCCGCTTTTCCACGCCCACCACCATTGTGACCACGACCTCCAGTACGTCCACCAGGGCTCAGATTAGTAGATTCCTACGTAACAAATTCATTAGTGAAAAATTGTCATTCTTCCACATTGTGTTGGGCATCAACGGGAATACCACTATAACTAAAAGGAACCATTATAAAAAAATAAGAGCAATTTGAGAGAGAGAACTTTAGTATAATGTGATAGTTTTTGGAAAAATTGTGATAGAGATTTGAGAGATTGAGAGAGATTGAGAGAAATTGAGAGGGATTGAGAGAGTTTGAGTGAGAAAAATGTGTGGGGGATGAGGGGTATTTATAGGGAAATTTTTGGGTTAAAAAATTGATTTTTTTTCAAAAAATATGGGTGCAACGGCTATTTAGGGTTTTGGCGGGTCAGGTTCGGGTGGGAACAGTCAAAAAACTAGCCGTTGGACGGGTTTTCAGGCATTCGGCCAGTTCGGGCAGATCAGGCATGTCGGCCATACGAGCAAAATTTGGGTTTTCAGGCTTATTTTCGGGTTGGCCACCAACAATCAAAATTTTGACCTTTTTCGGGCAATTCAGGCGGTCAGGCTGTCCGGGCATTTGGACAAATCGGGCTTGGCCGGAAAAATGCAAAAAAAACTCCGGCGGATGGCAGTTGACGGCACCTATATGGCGGCGGGCTCCGGCATGGTGACCAAATTCGGGCTATCCGAGCCCGAGCCTGAATTTACAACTTTGGACGGGCCGGCATATGGGCCTGCCCACCGAGCCCAAAAAATTTGGGCCTCGGGCCTGCCCGCCGGCCCAAAGTTCCACCACTATCTATTAGTATGGTTTTTCTTTCTTTTAAGGAAAAAAACTAAGACTCTGTTCGTTTGCATTCAAATTCAAAAAAAATTTAAACTTAAGTTATAACTTTATTTTCTTTTATAAAATTTGAGTTTGAACTAGAGTTTTAACTTGAATTTTAACTTGAATTTGAGGTTAAAATCTGAGTTCAAGTTTACCCTTCAACTCAAGTTCATAAACTCAAACTCAAGTTAATGAACAATATTTTTTCTATTCTTAAAAAACGCTATAATTTTTTCGTTTTAATTCCGATTGAGATGATTCTTTTTTTTATACGAAGAGACGAATAAAACCCCACTCATATACCCTATTAAAATTTTTCATCATCATTGAGTTTTTATTAAAATACTATCTAAATACAAACTCAAGTTTTGATCCACCCAAATACAAACTAAAAAAAATTCTCATATCAAACCATAACTCAAATGTACACAACCAAACATAAACTCAAGTTACAACTTTAAGTTAAATTATAACTCAAATTTAAATTAAGATCTACACTCAAATTATCATAACTCAAAAATATAACTGAACAAGCCCTAAAATACGGCAAAAGTTTTGCGGTAGCAATAACGCATGATCCAAGCGTTGGTCTTAAATCTATGTGAGAGTGTATTCTGTTTCACTAGATTATTCTATGTTAAAAATGAAAAAAACAAAATGTCTTCTCAAAAAACAAAAAGAAACGAAAAGAAAAACATGTAAACTAAAGCAAATTTCAGCGATATAAGGGGCTAGCCGGCTAAGAGTGGATACCAAATCTCGCTGGAGGGGGTGTTGCCAATAGTAATCTACACATCTTGTTGGTGGGTACCGCAGATCGGGTCCTAAAGCGGTAGAGGTTGTGATCCCTCATTGTGACAGTGCTCGCAACCCTAGGGACGACATCCCACCATGGGTCGTGTCCCTATCTCGATGAAGATGTTGCGATTTTGCGATCCTTGCCAAGAGTTCCAAAAATCAGTTCAAAAAGTTTGCCCTCAGAGGAGTTCACACGGCGAAGGAGAAGCACCGTCGGGAGGTGGTGGGTTTGTGCCGCCATCAGTGATGATTGTTTGTCGGAGTTTTTTTTTATAGTATTTTTCATTGTTTTCTTGTAATTATTAGCTTATTAAAAAATTTTGTTATTGAATACGGTTGTATCTATATTTTTTTTGGAACGTAATCTATGACATGAACATATCATACATTACCATAGTTACGCCCTTCTTTTAATTGTCAGATTTCTATATATATATATATATATATCTTTTTTTTTATTTTAATTTCATTTCTAACATTCATAAACATCCATTATCGCTAGGATTATCTTACCATGAAAAGCTCTGAAAAATTACCATACGAGTAGGGCAATTTTTTATGGTAAGATTATTGTTAGAATCATATATTAGATCAAGAAAAGTATATAATTTAACAAAACTTAAAAATAATCTGATTGATCAAAATTATTGCTCCTTTTCATTTTAGGTTTATGTAATTTGTATGAGATGTTTTGCTTCTAATTGTTTTATACACGTTTTTTAGTAACGTTTATCACATCTACTGTTTGAAAGTGAAAATTTAAGCTCAACACAAAATTTATGAAGATCGAACTATATATTTCAGTTTATAAAAAAAAGTAAAAAAATTATGTAATATCCTGAACGGAAAGTATAATTCTATATGTCTATTAAAAAAAAATAATTCTATATGTCAGGTTACGATAAGAGCTTTGTTTCATCGTCACTATGAATTAGTATCCTTTTACTTGGGGTGTAAAAATAAATGAACTGATATTTTTGGGTAAGTTGTAATGGATCGAATTTGGGTAAGGTCGAGACTCATTAGCTTTAACCCGTAATCAAATTTTGATAAATTCAGAATTCATCACCTTTTTTAATGGTTAAATTTAATGAATTCAATCATAAATAAAAGTAATAAATTCTAAATTTATCAAAATTCGGGATTTACATATTTTTATCTTCCATTTTCTTCAAAAGTTAGGCAAGTAGTTCTCATTTTGTCTCTAAAAATGAAGTCCTTGTCCTACAAATTCTGCAATTTTCTCAGAATTTATTTTATTTTTTCTTCATTCTTTTTTTTTAATTAAATAGACATGGTTTTGGGCATTGGGCTGTCTTTTAGATTTCAAAAAATAGAGATTTATAGGGAAATAGTAAAAAATATGCCAATATGAAAAGCTTAAGAAAATATATAGGTCAATTTTTAGTTATAGAAATTAAAAGGCCATAACTTGTTAAGTTATGGTTCATAACCAGATAAGTTATGGACAATTATGGACAATAACTTGTCAAGTTATGGTTCATAACCAGACAAGTTATGAACGAAACAGTAATTTAGCCTATTTATTAACTTATGTAAACTATTGGCCTATTAATTTTAATTCATCTCAAGTCTTGGTCTATTTCTCTCTTTCTCCCATTTATCTTTAAAAGTGTATGAGTGTGCACCCTTATCTCTTACTCTTAATAAATACCCTTTTGTTAGTATAATTATTTAACTAAAAAAGTTATGAATAAAAAATAAATAGTAAAAATCATGACTTGTGCACTTTTAAAGAGTATTTGTCAATATTACCTTTAGATCTTGTTGGTGGGGACAGTGGAATCCACCTGCATGTGATTGGTGGTTGGATCAAGCTTGGGTATTTGAACAATTTTATTTATGGTAGCATATTTTATTAAAAAATATTGTAATCTTTAGATATTATTGGTATTAAGCATCACCAATTCACTCTTACCTGGATCAATCTTATATCGTGAGAATCACTTTTTTAATGTGTGGAGTTTAAAACCACCGGTGTCCCTATTATGGTTTATTATATTATTGTTACAAGCACTCCAAACTCATATTATTATAAAAATTGTACTTTTAAATTTTTGATAGGAGATTCGCGTTATTTTTTATAGTTATAATTATTTATTATTTATTCTTTGCATTTTGAGCTCAATTATAAAAACATATATGCATATACTTTATATTTTAGATACTTTACACTATCATTAAGTTTCAAATTAAACTTTATGTTTAAGAAAGCACAAAAAATAAAAAATAAAAATAAAAATCATATTTTCAAACTAGAGTGTAAAGAGTAAATTCTGTGTATGATTGCTATCACGTGACAGTGACGAAAAATTTTGTGGATGTCGTTTTGGCCACCCTATTTGAAGCGAGTAAGAGGACTTTTTATTTTTATTTTTAGGTTAAATGGCTAGAGCTAAAGAACAATGTCCTTATATATATATATATATATATATATATAGCTAAAGTTATGAGGGCCAAATACCATTCCCACTTTCGGATAGCCTTTCGCTGTCTTGACTTTATTGCCTTCATCCACACCTAAAGACATACATAGGGGATTTCCTGTGATCCCTCACGTGCACATTTTGGTTCCATGCACTAGAGCGAGCTCTACCCCAGCCTGCAATTGGGGAATAATGGTTTTTGTTTGTTTCCAAATTCCGTGCTTTCGATATTTTTTTTTTCATTACTTTCCAAGTATTTTGTGTTTCTTTTTACTTTCTTTTCAAGCTTATATATATTTATATATCCATATTTTGAGTTCATTAAATATTTGTAACACGTCCAAAAGTCAAATAATCAGAACCTACTCTTAAACAATGAAGTATGTATCATCTTACTCTTAAACACAATTAATTTTAGGTATCTATACATACACACAATTCGATGTGTTATGCCATGTTTGTTTCAACAACTCAAACGGTTGGTTAGGATTCAAACCTTTGTTCATAATTTAAATTAGTGTTTGAGAGAGGAAAAATAAATGACAATTCCAACCATTAACAATGGTTCAAACCCTTGATTTTTAGAATTCACCACCCCTAAATTTTTAACGATCCGAATTGTTGTTAACAATTCAACAGTTTCAGATTCTACTTTTTATCTCTCTTCAATTTCAATCTTAAAAATGTTATAATTTCTTCATTTTAATTCCAATTGAGATGATATTTTTTTAATGTGTTCGAAGAGAGGAACAAATCCCCACCTATATTGCATATTTTTTAATGTCATTTATAATGAAGTTTTATAAGATTTGTTACAAAACTCTAATGACAATTTTTAATATTTTATCCAAACACAGTTCAGATTTTATTTCCAATTCAAATTATAATTTATTTACATATCTAAATACCGGTTCGAATCACAATTAAAATTACCATAATCTAAATTCTACAGTTCTAACAAAAAAAAAAAAAATTAAATCTTTACGGTTTAAATTGTTAGACCAAATAAGTCCTTAATTACACTACCAATAACAAAGTAGAAGTGCGTTTGCTTTTCGATTAATATCATGTACTGTTCTGAAACTCAACGACAAAAAATAGGAAAAACACACATTTTTTCAAAGTTGTACTTGCAGCTTTAATACACAAGTACCAGTCACAATTAAGCGGCTGCGAAGTTAGCAAAACTGAGTTTAGTCAAACCTGGAGGTTTAAGAATCCAGATATCATTAACAAATGAGTAAATATTACTAATAAAACGATAGTTGGCAATGATTATTTCTGGATAAATATTAAAAGTCACATCCCCACGCACACATAGTCAAACTTACCATGTATCAAATCCCAAATATTAAACATTTTTTTTATGTCAAAACTGGAGAGATTATGAATGAACCCGCGGTTCACATATCATTCATTAGTTAATGCTTCTCACACTCAAATTAATCAGTGGTTCAGTGATGTAGTTTAATAAATTAGTCACATGCATATTAGAACTTTGGAGGTAATTCTACTTTATTTTCTTTTTCCTGAAATAAATGCACTAGTATGTATTCGAATGAAGTGAACGTGAATATCTTGCATCGGTTTAATTAATTGAGCTAAATCAAATTA
Organism: Morus notabilis; assembly: GCF_000414095.1. Lineage (NCBI taxonomy): Eukaryota > Viridiplantae > Streptophyta > Magnoliopsida > Rosales > Moraceae > Morus > Morus notabilis. Next base: position 211,507 of record NW_010358752.1, on the reverse strand, counting down.
TTAAATTTGCCTCTATGATCATTGGGAGAGCTGATGAGATTACCAACCGTAATTTTAAGATGGAGAAAAGTTTATTGTTGTTTGTTGTGCTAAGATATATGTGCACACAATAATGCATTTTTTTTTATTTTTTTGTTTTGTTTTTTTTTTTTGTTTTTACTTCATAGCACATTAAAATTATATCAAAATTAAAATAACATGCAAATACATCTATTTGAAATGAAACGCACGAGACTGATATCTTTTCTATTCTATTGTAGGATTGCTGAAACCATTTTGCATTTAGAAACATTTTATATCACGTTATACTACCAAGCTATTTAAGAAGAAAATTTTGTGATAGGATACGATAAGAAAACCTATTAATAAAATATAGTTTTGAATTACTAAATTACACCAAAATCATATTAGATATAAAAAAAAATGACCCTATCCGGTACGTCAATATTTCAGTAGACTAAATTTTATATCCGTTAGATTTGCATAAAATCACATAAAAATCTAAAATTAATACGTAGATCTAACGATTAAAAAAAATTTAACGTAAACGTACCAAAAAATATCTCAAAAATAAAAGTAATAATATAACAAAACGGTAAGATTTATATATCACATCGGAAAAATTTTCCAAAAATATTAGATATTTAGATTTGATCCCACTATGCTATGTTAAAGTTCACGGACTTAAAACTTAGGTGGGTCTGACATTTGGTGCAGATCTCTTTTCTTTTTCCAGTGTTAGCTATCAATGGATATACTACTGTCTTTTCTATAAGAAAAATGCTAAAGACGCAACTCTCTAATCCTCAATTTTTAATACCATCGCATGACGTAACATTACGTGAGTTGCTACTCTTTTATTTATTAATGTTTAAATAAATTACCACTTCAATTAGTACTAAAACATTGTTTCTACTAATGAATAGATGATAAATATAACTAATACGTGAGTGGATATTAAAGATTTGGTTTATTTAACCAATTTGAGTTTAAAATTTAAGTTTTGTTACAGTAAAAAGTTCTCATAATAAACAGTCACATCTAATTTTTTTACTACAGTAAAAAACTTTCACACAAAGTCACATATCAACTCGAATTAAAAACTCGAATAAGCAAATTGAATGGGGACCCTTATGTTAGAATTTCTAGTACTACATTTTGTTTTTAAATCTTTTTGCTAACTAGTTAGTAGACAATATTCAGTCTATTTATACACATATAAAGAATAAAGTTATTAGTATTGTTTCTAGCCAAAAAAAAAAAGTTATACTTCAATATTTACTCATTAATTCATTAATGGATATCATTATTTTAGTCATAAGATATTAATTCGACAGCTATAATAAATTATATAGTTGAGTAAAAAGATTTATGATAATTAATGGAACTGAATTTTTATCACGCAACGTTATCAAATTTTTATATTTGATGGTAACAATCGATGAAAACGTAACCATTAAAAACTCATCCATGTATCTATATTCTATATGAACGAGTTTTCAATAGTTACGTTTTATAGAGATAATTAACTTTTAGAATTTTCTTTGATAATGAAATTCTAACTGCATAGTTATTGAAATTTTTATAAATCAAATTTCAAAGAATAATATGGCTCATATTTTAGGACTAATATCCTAGTAAATCTAAAGAATAATAATCAAATTCAGCAAGAATCACCCATTTTTATTGCAATTTTGTTAATGTTTTTCTTCTCAAACACCAAACAAAAATCATGAACCATAGGAAAATCAAAATTGCTTGTCTTATTTTTAGGTTTATATATTTATTTTTATCTCGGATAAGAAAGAGACTCCCACGGTAGCCAGCCAACTGTTGACTGTTGTATGCATTATACGTAGAACAAAGCTGTATTATATTATCATATTATAAATATATACCAAAACCAGAAGTGTGACCATTCCTTGGCTAAGCCAACCTGTGATAGGTACTAGATAGCAAAAACGCCGTTACTGTCAGTCCCCTACTTTGTAGTTTGTACTCCGAGAGAGAGAGACGCGGCACAAACGTGTCGCCGTCTTAGTGGTTGGTGCACGCAACGGGGAAAGGAGGCCGAGCCAAAACAACAGCATTTAATGATTGCAACGCTTTCTCCCAACAGCTTCTGCCTCCCTCATTTAATGCAATATTACAGATATATCTTACACACACCCCCCATCATTATTCCATTCACCTCCAGAAAACATACAAACCACTCCTAATCACCCCCTATATAACGGCGCGTGAGGTTTAACCGCCGCCGTGGCCGGAGCTGGACTTGAAGAAGCTGCTTCTGCCATTAGGAGGATTAAATGTTAATGAGATAATGTGGATGGAGACAAGTACTCGTATAGATAACACTTAAAACTTCCTTCCTATCATTGGAAAACTGAAGTTTGATAAGAAAATGATAAGTTATGACTTATAATGTGCAACAATAAAAAAATAATAAAAAATAAAAGAAGGAAAAACAAAATCTTGAGTGCATTTGGTCAGTAATCTGCCTTTTTAGTCGACTCTCAAATTCACACAAGTACATTGTATTACAATACATGATAGGGTAAACCGTCTTTTTTTTTTTTTTTTAAGGGGAGCTAAACCTTTATAGAAAAGATAGAAAAATGGAATGCAAAATTTGTAGTCCTAAGCTTTGATTTAAGGAAAAAAGAGAAAAATATGTCAAGACTTGAGATAAATTAAAATTAAAACGCTAATAATTTACATAAATTAATAAATAGATTAAATTACTGTTTTCGTCTATAACTTGTCTGGTTATAAACCATAACTTAACAAGTTATTCCTGATTTTTATCCATAACTTGTCTGACTATGAACCATAACTTGACAAATTTATCCATAACTTATCTGATTATGAATGTTAAGTTATGACCTATTAATTTTTATAATTAAAAATTAACCTATATACTTTCTTAAGCTTTTCATATTAACTTATTTTCTACTATTTTCCTTGATTTAATCTTCATATTTAATACAAGAAGGTACTGATGGATACATATCAACTACTAAACATATTTGTTGTTTCATAAATTTTTTAAGATAAACTCAGATTAAATGCAGCACATTGAGATTGCACAGTAAATTAAGATAATAAAAATGAAAAGTACATTTTTTTTTTTTAAAAATCAAATTTAAAATTCGAGATTTTCTTTTTTCCTCTTATAAAAAGACTGCAACCTTCTTAGCTACTCAAGCCAACTCGGGGTTGACCAGAGTCAATACCCGAACCACCACCCTTGCCTTGTGCTAAGAAAACTCAGAGAGCCAAGCGGACACCGAGTCACTGACTAACAACTCGACGCCTGACTCAGCTATCATGTATGCAGTTATTCTTATCACCATGCAAGGAGTCTCAACGCAGGGTTCGTTCTTGACTCAACAGCCCCAAAACTCCCAACTCACTGAGTCTTAACTCGCTCACTCCAAACAAACAACAAATACCCCTTTTTACCCACTTCTTCACCAGTACCCTCACTCTCTACACACAAGTCAATGTTAATTAATAATTAAAAAAAAAAAAAAAAAAAAAGGAAACTAGTTGAGGCTGGACTTGGCCACTCTGAGAATCACGTGACCGTTATCACTTATCAGCTTTCGCAGTGAAGAGCGGCCTTGATCTTCTGGACCGTACAAGAGATGAGATTGTTGACCGTCTCCACCGATTCCACCGTGAGCTTGGCCGTAGGAAGGCTGTTGACAAGGATCTGGAATGCCACGGTGAGGAGAGACCCACCCACTCGCTGGGGCCCATCACCACCGTTGACGTTGTTAACATTGTTCCCGCCGCCGTTAGTGGTCGCCGACACGGACCCACGGGAGCCTGGCCCATCCGGGACGATCGAGAATCCCGAGGGCAGCAGCGCCACGTACGCAGAATCGCCACCGTTCATCACCACGTGCATGGCTGGTATGTCAACGGGCGCGTAGACCACAAGCGACCCCGCCGCGTCTATGCAAGTCTCCTGCAGGATCAGCATGCTGCTCTGGTTCGTGTTCATCGCCTGCAACCAAGAATCAATGAACAAAAAAAATAAACCCCTCTTTACCACAATATTCACACAAAGTGCCACTCGTTTTGTCAATTACTTTTGGGTTTTTTAACCTGCCACGCTGATTCGGAAGGGGAGAGAGTCAAACCCTGATAAACCTTTTTCTCGCTCTTTCCATTTTCCTTTTTCTTCTCTTTTATTTTTTTCGTGAGGCCAGATGTTTCAGATAAACCAACTCGGAAAAGTTGAGGGCCGTCCTATATTTTGACTTTTTTTTGAAAAAAGTTACCCAAACAAAACACAGTTCTCCAAAAACAAAAAACCGTCCTTATAGATACTTCCAAACCCCCAAACTAGTCCACCCCTTCATAATTCAGTTTCACCCTCTCACACTTTACAATCCCCAAAATCCAAATCCAATAATACCCACAGTTTTACTATTTCCAACCACGTAAAAAATTGAGAAGTGGGCATATCAAAAATCAATAACAATCATTTAGATAGGGGAAAAAAAAAAAAAAAAAAAAAGGCTTACGCTGGCACGGAGAAGGGAGACGCAGTTGCCGTGGTCTTGGCCTTTAGCAATGTGGGCCATCTCCTGCATGGGCCCACCGTTTGACAAGATGTCCCACTCGCTACGGAGGCGCTCGTCGCGGAGGAAGTCAAAGAGGCGATTGGGGGAGACTGGCAACCAAACGGAGGTGGCAGCGCTGAGGACGATCCCTGGAGGCTCCCCCGGGTCGTCGACACTCTTCCTCGTCATCACTCGCACGTCCTCGTCCACGTTGCCCGTGGCGTTGAGCTTGTTCCACTTGTGAACTGTCGACGCGCAAACCCCCGCGCAGAAGTTGTCTGTCATCCGCTGCGCCAGCTTCAACATGCTCCGCCGCCCGCTCGCCGTTATCCCGGCTGCAAATTTATTGTATCAACGTTGTATATCAAAGTCACCTTGAAACTCTATGACATGAGATAATATTATTTAATTTGAGTGTTGTAAAGGACTACCGGTGTGATCTCGGGTGGGGACGGTGGAGGACATGAGAATGGCAAGGCATTCGCACTGGCGTTGAAGGGTGGCGACCCACCGTTGCGCACCGAAGCCCATGCCGGAGCTTAGCAATGGACGGTAGAGTTGGTGCACTTGGCTCTCGTCGTATTCTGCATGCTCGACCCATGTTACCTGCGCAACAATATAATAATGTGTGCATAATTTACTTTATTAAGATAGCTTATGTCCTATGTTAAAAGAAAAATATCAAATGTTTATGATAAGTAATTAAAAACTAATGCTGTAATATAATAATATGATTGTGGGTCTTAGAGATTATCAATTAAAAATGGATAGCTTGACTTATGTATAATGACATTGACTCCGCTAAAAAAGATTTGAGAACTTAAAACAAGAAACTAGATTTACGTAATTAAGTAGGGGAAATTAAATTTTTTTTCTGTTCATTCGGATTTGTATATAGGCGTCATTTTTCAGTAGGAAGAACAACAAAAGGAGATGGGCAAAATGAGGGGCCATGGAATCACGTAGAGGTTGAGGGAGACAAAAAAATAAAATAAATTGAGAGACATCGAGAAGTGTAACGCTGTGGAATTCACCCTATTTGAGTCCACATAAGAACAAAATAGCCAGGTCTTGCAGTTTGACTACGAGAACGAGGTCTTGTTATTATATAGTTTAAAATAAGCTTGGCAGAGTTCACGTTGATTTAATATGTGGCTTGGCTAATGGCAGAGAATCGAGAGAGCATCAAAGATTGGAATAGAAACATCAAAAACATTGTTTATTCAATCGAGTTGAAGATTACAAGGCCATTTGGATGCAAAAGACACGAAATTAATGTGTTCAAAGTCCTGAAATTTGCGTAATAGAGGCTTCTATCGGATAAAAATAGTCCCATATCATCGATTGGCTAACAAAGGGTGGCTGTATTATAGCAGAAGTAAGCAAACCAAGTCATTGAAACTTGGAATAAAGATTATAATATATACGAGTTTATAACAGAAGGAGCATTGAGGGGTCAATAATGATAAGATTTTTTGAGTGGCTTCAGATTCGATGAGAGGGACATAAAATATAATCTTCTCGGGAGCCAAACTAAGCACACTGACAGTTTGGTGATAAAGAGAGTAATCACTAGAAAAACAATAAGAAAAAAATTTATAACAAAAAGCTTTTTGATGCAGGAGCTTTAAGTGGTTGGCTTGGGAATGAAAATGCCCATGATTTGATGTGGTTAACGGTGTGTTTTTGCTCACTTAAATGTACTCAACTAACCTCCAATGTTGCAGTTACTTAAGCAGACTCATTAAAGACCAAAGTAGAAAAAGGGAAACACCCACTTGGGAAACCACAATAAATGCAAAGAGAGAAACTGAGCCAAAACTATGCAACTCAAGGGTGTGTTTGGTATTAGACTCTAGTTTAATTCCTGATAGGCGTATGGAATAATAAGCAAACAAAATATCCCCTCCAGTTTTTCCCTTGTGTTTTTTATTTACTAAACAAAAGCCTTTATGGTATACAGTTTATACTTGTACCCAAGCAAAAGCCTTTATAGTATACTAGAAACTGAAAATGGTACGTTGGTACGATACAATAATGCATTTACAATTTTACCTTTGAGTACCCACTAGGCATGTCTTGCACAACACAGCCAGAAGGAAGCCTCCTACAGTTGACAAACGTTGGTGCGCCGGAAGTTTCTCGGATGGTGTCAATGGACACATCCACCACCGCCCACACCCCCTCCGAGTGCTGCTTGCAGAACCGGAGGAAATTCACTTCTCGCACCGGCACCAGCGGCGATAACACTTGAAGCTCCGCGTGCATCTGGAAATCAATAATTTAACATCACATTTAGTCACAAAATAGGCTTCTTTTTTATCCTACAATTATAATTTCATTCCACAAATCTATGTTATGTACCAGCTGAAGTGCACCATTTCTAGTTCCTCCCATGCCGCTAGAGATCACGTCTGTTGTGGAGGTTCTGGCTATCATACAAGGAAAAATCTCCGCCCAACGATTCTACAAATTGTCATAAAATTAATTAGTAAGACCTAATTAGAACAATCTTTTAAGTAGTGGTGATGAATAATTTAGGCTTATATTTAATTATTATTACCGAGTCCATTAGAGTCTCCACAAGGGCCAGACTGTTGATGATAACAATCCCGGTCTCTCTAGAAGCTTCGGTGACTAACCCGTTTGGTTTCATGCCAATGCAAGGCGTGAAGCTCCTTAAGTACTCCTCATGATTCAGTACTTCTCTTCCTCCTCCTCCGCCTTCCAAGCTCCTGATCCAAAGCGGCTCATCAGTCTGCGCCATCTTAACCAATTCGTCCATGGCAGCCAAAGCAAGCTCCAAGTACATCGACCTCTCGATGGACCGGTCGAGGACTTGAACACCCCCAGTAGGCCTCGCCGGAGGCAGAACCGGCAAAGGGTTCGAAATCCCGCCCCCAAAATCAGGCCCCAAAGGCATTGTCGTCGCACTCAGCGCCGCAAAGCCGTTGCTCCCGACGCCGAGCTCCAGCGCGGAGCTCGGCAATGGCGGCGCAAGTGACGTGGCCAAGGATGAAATGGGACGTCCCAAAAACTTGCCAGCGAGGGCGCAGACGCGCTCCAATTCGTCTTTGAGACGGGCGTTCTCAATCCTCAGGTGCTGCTCTTCGAACGAAATCTCGCCGATTATCGCCGGGCCGCCGCAGTTTGTGCAGATTGGGTTCCTCATGGCGTCCCTGATTGACATGTTTTCAGCTCGGAGCTTGTCGTTCTCTTGCCTCAGTAATGAGTTCTCGTGTCGTTCCAGTTGGGTCTGGTCGGTAAAAATTAATAAGTTATATAACCAAGAAGAAAGACTAAATCAATTTGTTAAAATGAAATCATATTTGTTTTTCTTTTACCTTCATTTGGGTTCGGCGATTTTGGAACCAGAATTTTACTTGCCTCGTCTCTAAGCAGAGGCGTTTGCTGAGCTCCAATCTTTGCTTCTCATCAGGATGAGGACACTCCTTAAACAGACTGAAAATGGAACAAAATCTAAATACAATATCAAGACTATAACAAACACAGTTATGGTTGAAATGAGATCGAGAAGAATGAAATTAATTAAGAAAAAATGATTACGCTTCGAGCTCTTGGATTTGTTGAGGGGTGTGTCGGTGGTAACGTTTTTTCCTCGGAGGCTTGTCGGCGGCGTCCTGATCGTCGCCGGAACCGCCTTCCAGGTTGTCGCTTCCAGATCTACTGATCTCGTGCTCTTCCTCTCTGCTTCTTCTTCCCCCGCTCGGCTCGAAATTCTCCGCCATGTTTCTAATCATATCTCCTTGTCCATCTATATTCGTTTGCTGCTCAACAAAACAATGAAGAACAAACCCCTATAAAGTTGAGAAACAAGAGATCAAAACAAGCGAAAAAAAAAGGCGTTGGTTTTTGTTTTTGGGTCGTACGAGGGCTAGAGAGAGTCCGGGAGAGTTGAACATTGATTTGGTTAGAGATTGAGTGACGAGTCGAGGCTGAGCGATTGCAGTGGAGGGCATATTGTTGTTGTCGTTGTTGATGTGGTTGTTGTCGTTTTCGTTGTTGTGGTTGTGGTTGTTGTTACTGTAGGGGATGTCAGCCACTATTCTTGAACCGCCGCCGACACCACCACCGCCAGTACTACTATTGTCAAGGAATCCTCCAAAACTCATCAAAGAAGAACCCTTTCTTCTTTTTTTTTTTTTTTTTTTCGTTTTGATTTTCCGCTTCACCAAACACTATTTTTTCTCTCTATCTTTACAAATTTACAAGCACTTCCATTAATATTGAGTACTAGTAGTTCATAGTTTTTTTTTCTGAGTAAATTAAACCAGCCCCGGATTTACAAAACGAAGATATGTGAGGAAAAACGAAATGGGTCTCTCATTATTGAGCACAAAGAAAAAAGTATCTGAACAAAATAAGAAATCAAAAGAGAAAAAAACCTGAAAAGGAAAATGAAGGGGGGAAAAAAGAGAGAGAGAAGAAAACTAGGAGAGGATAGAGGAGACAAATGGTCTTTGGAGAGAATTACCCCAAATGTCTCCAACTCCCTCTCTGTAGAAGAGAAAAAAACTTGGGTGTATGTGTTTGTTTGGAGAGAAAGAAAGAGAAAGAAGGCAAGCAAATAATCCTCTTTTTTTTAAAATTTTTTTTCCTTTTTCTTGCTTAGCTCTTCGTTCTCTATCCCTCTCTCTCTTCCCTCAAATTTCTTCTCTCTGCAAAACTGCAACAACAAAAAAATAAAGAGGGCTTGGTTCCTGAATCACAGTGGGTAGAGGTTTGAGAGTTGAAAAAACTGGAACCCTAGTTTTGGGTAAGTGTTATCTCGTTGTCTGCATGCCTTGACTGTGCTTAAAAGGTTTCAATAGAGTTGAAGAGACCTAGAGAGAATTATTAAAAAGCAAAAAACAAAAAAAAAAAGGGAAGAGAGAAAACGCTTTTCCGAGATTTGCAGAGAGAGAGGGGAAAAAAAAGAAAAAAGAAAAGAGGGAAAAAGGAGAGAGAGAAAGAGAAAGAGATAAAACGCTGTATGTGGACTCTTCGAAGCCTTACAAATACATAGCTCCAAAAAGGACCGGTTGACTCTTTAACCCTTTTTTTTCCTTTTCTATTTTTTTTTTCACACTGTGAAAAAAAAAATACATATATATATATATACACACACATACACGCACACATATGTGTGTGTGTGTGATGCTTTTTAACGCCTTGTGTTGAGGAAGTAAGAAAAGGAAGTTACAGTGACAGAGAGCTGAGATCTACTGTTTCACCATTTTCCACAATTGGTACGGCCCTTTGGGATTTGGTATTATTTTATTAATGGTTTTGAGACTTGTTTTGTGAAGGTTTCAAAATTTTCACTTCATTTATTCCATAATATTTAATAATACTAACTATTAATGAAATTGTTTAGAAGTTAAAAGGTTGATTAGTGAGGGAGAAAAAGGTAAGAGAATAAAAGGAAAAAAGATCTGATTTCCGTAGTAGTTTCTAGTTTTGTCATGACTGGTGAGTAAATGCTCCAAATTCATAACTCATAAAATAATGCCTTGCTCACAAAATGTGAGCACATGACATGTTCTTTTGTCTAGAAAATTCAAAAAAAAAAAAACTCAAGTTTCAATTTTATTTAAGTTCACATTCTTTTAAGTTTCAACTTTATTCAATTTTACTCAATTTTATTTAAGTTCTAACTTCAACTCAAGTTATAACTCAAAAATTACACTCAAGTTACACTCTAAAAGAACAACCCCAAAATTTCTATTACATTGGAATTTTTTTTGGGAAAAAAAATCACTTCAAAATAGGAAAAAGAAAAAGTACACCAAACTAGAAGCTTTTTTTATTTTTTTTTAATTTTTATCTCTCCTGACGTGATTATAAATAGGAAGAAAGAGGAAAAGCAGCATATTTTGTGATTTTCCTAAATATTATTTCTTCTTATTAAACAACACAATTTATAGTGCAACTATCATAAGATTGGATTACCAAAAAAGAAAAAGATCAAAAAAGATCACCGAAGAGAAAAGATCATTATGCATTAGGAAGGTTATTCAATACTTGGAAACATATTCAACCCTGTCAAAAAATAAAAGGAAAAAAAAAAAAGTTAATCCGTAATTAGTACTTCCTAAAACACATTAACAAATTTACCTTGAATTTGAATTACACTCATTTTTACTCTACTACAATGAGTTTACTTTTTCCAAGTTTTTGAAATCCATCATGGAGAATTTCGTGATAGGGGTAATAAAATATGTGTACGAGGTCCTCTTCAGGGATATAAATGCATATTCTGTGATTCAAAATATAAGGACTATTCTATGTTACTTCTTCTGTAAAAAAATTCTCATGCCAATTTGATTAGATTTTTTTTTCCCCCAAAAAGATTCTTTAAAACTTGAGTTGACGAAAATACCCCTGACACTCTGATTACAGACTCACCGGAAAGAAAGGCGGGAAACAGTGACACTGATCTTCCGGTGTCCATCCTGATCTAGTCCCAACTGCCACCACCTACAGTCCATTGATTTATTTTTATATAATTTTTAAAATTCTTGTTTTAGATAAAATTTCAGAAAAGGAATTTAGTAACTCATTTATAATTATGGACACAAATCTGTACATTAGATTTTCCAAACGTGGGGTGGGAATGACTAGCCTGTGCTTTGCTCAAATATATTGAGGAGACTGTTGCTAGCTCTTTTTTACGAGTTATTCACCTGTACATATTACCTTTTCCATGTTTACCAATTTTCCCATTTTCCAATTCCGTGCGATTGTGGCAAGGTCTGTCTTATTGGTAATCTTTGTGTTTTCTGGATTATAAGGCTTTGCAACAAAACTTTGCTCAATAAATATATATAGCTTTTCTAGTGCAATCAAAAAAAATAAATTTTTAACGGTCATATTTATATCAAAATTAATTTATTTTATATATATTTTTAATTTAATGTGATTTTTAACTAATTTAATAGTTAAAATTTGACACTATCCATAAGTTAATTTTACCAGAGAAACTTATATATATATATATATACAAATATGTAAACTACTATAAAGGCAACATTTAGTATTATCAGGCAAAATATTATCTCATGTTTTCAAGCACGGGTCTAAATCGATTAGAAAAATAAAAAGCATGGGTCTAAATCACATTCATCCACGCTATTAACTAATGCAATTTTTTTTTTCTTTTTGAAGGTAACTAATGCAATATCAACATTATACATTTATAAACTAGTATATTAATGTCAATCATAATCTAGTTTATTAATATCGATAATAAACTTGTTGGAATAAATTAACCTTTTTAGTGACATTATACGGGCAACAGTTTATTATTAGTTTTTTGTTTATTAATTTGTCTCATTATACAAACAGCACAAAGTATTAGTACTGCAGTTCTTTACTATTGTGAAGAGATTAATTAAATAATAAAGCAGGATATAATATATTGTGGGTTCGTGATCTGGCTGAAGAAGGTTATTGTAGATTGCTCTTTTCATAATTAATTAATGTTATATTAGTCTTAACCAATTACTTAATTTTGAATATCTATGTCTATAATGGATAAAAAGAGAAGTAAGGATCTTATTTCGTAGACCGGTTTAGCATAAGAGTCAATTTTTTACCGTTAAATTTCGTTAATATTACATTAGATTAAAAAATATACATAATTGATAATTTTTAATACAAATTTAACGGTTGAAAAATAAAAAATTATTGATAATTTATTTTTCAGTAATATCAGAGAAAGTTCCATTGAGTAAAGTACTTAGTCCTTTAATTGTTTGCATATATAGATAGCCTTTATATACACACTTTCTCACAGTTGTCAATATAAATATATGGGACCTTCTCCGGTACGTAAATATACCAGTAGGTTATATTTTTTATCTGTCGAATCTGTATAAAATCACGTAAAAGTTAAAAAGTACGCATATAAGTCTGGTTTTGAACGCTACAAGAAATCCTTAATAAGTTCGAAAAAGTTCTCTAAGGAATTAAAGAGGAAACTCTCAACCCAAAGTTCTTGAATTAAACCATTGAGTGCTTCTTTGAACCTGTTAGCCCTTGCTCTTGTAATTGGCCCACTGGGTATCTGTAATGGATCCTTTGTTGGTGCTACTATATTCTCATCATTCCCTCCTTCTTGAAAAGGATTTGTCCTCAAATCTTCATTTGCGTCATAAGGAGATAAATCAACAACATTTAAACTTGCACTTACATTATACTCACCTGACAGATCTAGCTTATAGGCATTATCATTGATCCTCTCGAGCACTTGAAATGGACCATCTCCCCTGTTGGTTTTCGACTCGAATTTGGATGCGGAAGCGTGGGCATAGCGGATCAAGTATAACAAAAATTTTCATAAAACCTTTGAGATACTCTATAGATTATATTAATTTATACACGAATAAATTAATCACATTAACTTATTTATTAAGAACTCAATTACGAATAATACATGGCGGCTGATTAGGATGATAACTTGAGTTCTTTGACCTCGAACAATCCTTGCTTCAAAGCCTTGTGTTTAGAAAACCAATGTCTTCCACATCAATTCTTAGAATCCACGAAGACGTGTGTGTGGGCAACCTGAGACAACGGGTTAGAACAAACACTCAAATTTCCACAAACACCAACGCATGCACGATGTGAAATTTTTGGAGAAAAATATTTTTCCTCTCACTCTATAGAGAATTTCGGCCACACTTAGAAAAATAGGTCAAAAATTGTGTCTCATAATTTTCTATCATTCTCTTATTTATAGAGTAGAAGTCAAACTTCTAGAAGGAATCCAATCTCTATCTCCAAGATAAAGCTTGTTAATTATCTCCTATTTGAATTTAAAACAAAAGTCTCCTACTCCTTATCCTCAAGATGGCCGGCTAACCTAGGTGATCCTATCCCTGTGGTAGGTGCCAAATAGAAATAGGGAAGAAAGAGAAAATCATCATTTATCATGCAGTCCAATTTTGATTCAAATTCAAATTCCAATTTAAGTCAAACTTAAATTAATTTAAATTCTAAATTGAACAACTTATCAAATAAGTTTAAAAGGATAAATTTAAATTATGTTCACAATTCAATAATCACATTATTTAAATAATAATTAATTCTCAATTAATTATTTTCGAGTGTTTAATTTTAGAATTCCATAAATCTAAAATTCCCATTTTGCCCTTTGTGTCTGGTAGAATTACAAGGACGACACGGGGACTAATGGACCTATAATCCCGAGCTCCAATAAAATTAATAATTAATTACGTACTTTAATTAATTAATTAATTAATTCTATTAATTCTAATAGTTACTCCATTATAAACTTGGAATTGTACTCTCGAAATTATAGACATTAATTACTTCTAAACTGTGAAGTGTCCATTTGATATAGTCACTGCATATAGATCAATTCTCTATAAATAATTCATAATTAGAGCTAGGTGAAATCCGTTAATCTTTCTAATTATATCTTCATCCTTGAGTACCATTGATTCTCTAATGGATAGTGATTCATAAAATACATTCATGAACCAGAGCGTTCTTACTAGTCCAAGTACCGAATCAACACTCAAGAGAATTATTTATTTCCTTCTTTCTCAAGAACGAATGGATTCCATCTCGTATAATAACATTATCGGCTACCTACTTCATCATATCTCCAAAATACAAGGAATAGGATTCAGGGTCTCGGAATCCATACCGAGTAAATCAAAAGACACAAATTCATAAATAAGAGTTTGTTAAGAACTCAGGATTAAGATCATTCTATTCTATATATGACCATCAGTACACTCAATTAGAATTTCTATACTTAACGGAAATTATTAGAAATTCATATTGTGTATGTGTCCCTGTTCCACATAATTTCATTATGCGTAATACACTCATTCAATATCTCGCTATATTAACAGTGCGGATAACACCGTTCCATTCTAAATGAGAATGACATGTATTAATAATGTTTTAATTAAAGATTTCAAACTTTAATTGAATTCATTACGAACATTTTAATTATTATCCTTAAACATTATCCTCTCGCATATAACACTTATATACAATGTTTAAGGTTACATAAATAATCACGAAATTTTCATTTAATATTCATAAAATATTCACAAATATATGCACATAAAATGATGAATAAACTCTTTTATTAAATAAATAATAAATATCTCATCACATCTCATGCTTCTAGGACACCATTCCCAACATCCCCTTGGAAGTAGTTTGGAACGCCGTTGAATTGGGAACCTTTCCTTCCTCAAATGCAACCAAACCCAATCACCAGGTTCGAACACAACTTTCTTGTGTCCTTTATTTGCTTAGTGAGCATATTGCTTTTAATTATAGCACGCAATAAAGTAGTTAAAGACCTATTAACTACTTCAGTTTGTCCATCAGTTTATGGATGACAAGTAGTAGAAAACAAAAGCTTGGTTCCTAACTTACCCCACAAGGTTTTCCAAAAGTAACTTAAGAACTTTGCATCCCTATCAGAAATAATACTTCTAGGCATGCCATGCAATCTTACAATCTCCTTGAAAAACAAATCAGCTATGTGTGAGGCATCATCAGTTTTATGACATGGAATGAAATGTGTCATCTTAGAAAACCTATCTACAACAACAAAAATTGAATCTCTTCCCCTCTTGGACCTAGGCAAACCTAATACAAAGTCCATAGAAATATCAATCTAAGGTTCACTAGGTATAGGCAAATGGGTATACAAACCATGGGACTTAGATTTAGATTTGGCTTGCCTACAGGTTATACACCTCTCACAAACCCTTTCCACATCGCTTTTCATATGAGGCCAAAAGAAATGTTCATGTAAGACCCCAAAAGTCTTAGCTACGCCAAAATGACCCATTAAACCACCTTCATGTGCTTCCCTTACAAGCAATTCACGCAAAGAACAATTAGGCACATAAAGTTTATTTTCTCTAAATAAGAATCCATTATGCCTATAGAACTTGCCAAACGCCACCTTTTCACATGCGTTGAACACATTGCCAAAATCTGATTCATTAGCATACAAATCCTTAATGTATTCAAATCCAAGTAATTTTGCATCTAAGGTAAAAAGTAAGGCGTACCTGTGAGATAGTGCATCTGCTACAACATTTTTCTTACCTTGTTTGTACCTGATCACATAAGGAAACATCTCAATGAATTCTACCCACTTGGCATGGCGTTTGTTCAGTTTTTGTTGCCCCTTTAAATGCTTCAATAATTGGTGATCTGTGTGAATCACAAATTCGTTTGGCCAAAGGTAGTGTTGCCAAGTTTCCAACGCCCTCACTAGTGCATACATCTCCTTGTCATAAGTAGGGTAGTTTATGGCTGCCCCACTTAGTTTTTCACTAAAATATGCAATCAGGAGGCCTCCTTGCATCAAAACAGCTCCAATACCTATTCTTGAAGCATCACATTCAATTTCAAATGTTTTTGTGAAGTTAGGTAAAACAAGTAATGGTGCATTGGTTAATTTCTCCTTGATTAGTTTGAATGCCTTTTCTTGTTCATTCCCCCACTTAAATGGCATGTTTTTCGTGATGACTTCAGTTAAATGTGCAGCTAGGCTGCTAAAATCCTTCACAAATCGCCAATAAAAACTAGTCAAGCCGTGGAAACTTCTCACCTGACTCGCTGAGGTAGGCATTGGCCACTCTTGGATTGCCTTCACTTTTTCTTCATCAGCTTCAATCCCTTGAGCACTAACAACAAAGCCAAGAAACACAAGCTTATCTGTGCAAAAGGTGCACTTCTTGAGGTTAGCAAACAACTTTTCTTTTCTTAAAGTATCTAAAACAAGTTTCAAATCTTCAACATGTTCATCCAAGTCCTTGGTATAAATCAAAATATCATCAAAATACACAACCACAAATTTTCCAATGAAAGCATGCAAAACATGGTTCATTAATCTCATGAAAGTGCTAGGTGCATTAGTTAACCCAAGAGGCATAACAAGCCATTCATACAAACCATATTTTATTTTAAATGCAATTTTCCATTCATCACCTTCTCGCATTCTAATTTGATGATATCCACTCTTAAGATCAATTTTTGTAAAAACACAAGAACCATGCAATTCATCAAGCATATCATCTAACCTAGGAATGGTATGACAATACTTTACCGTTATGTTGTTGATGTCCCGACAATAAACACACATCCTCTATGTCTCATCCTTCTCAGGATCAAGTAAAACCAGAACTGCACAAGGACTTATGTTCTCACGCACATACCCCTTTTCCATTAATTCACCAACTTGTCTTTGAAGTTCCTTTATGTCCTCGGGATTACTTCTATAAGCTAGTCAGTTCAGAATTGATGCACCAGGTATGAAGTCGATTTGATGTTCAATTCCCCTAATTGGAGGCAATCCGTGTGGTACCTCTTCAGGAAATACATCTTCAAATTCCTGCAAGAGAAAAGCAACAACACAAGAATTGTTAAGCTCATTAGTGCTTAAAAATGCCTCCTTGTACAAATGTACAATCATCGGCTGTTTGAAAACAAGGCTCTCTTGATCTCACTTTTTCTTGCATAAAATTTATTGTCTTCTCTCTATTCTCTCATCACTAACCGAAACTTCCTCACACACTTCTCCTCTCCTTTTAGTTTCGGCCTCTCTTATTTTTGTACTCTCATTCTCCTTTTTCTTTTCACTCTCTTTTTTTATTCTCAATTGTTCTTCAAGAACCTGTTTAGGGGTTAAGGGTACAAGAGTGATTGGCCTTTTATTTAATACAAAGGAGTATCTAATGGTGAAACCGTTATGAGTAACACACCGGTCGAACTGCCACGGCCTTCCCAATAGGATGTGACACGCTTGCATTGGTACTACGTCACACAACACCTCGTCTTCATATTTCCCAAGGGAAAACGCCAACAACACCTGCCTTGTCACTTTGATTTCTCCACAATCATTCAACCATTGTAGCTTATATGGCCGAGGGTGTTTCAACGTTGTCAATACCAATTTTTCCACTAATTCAATGCTGGCCACATTGGTACAACTCCCGCCATTAATGATCATGCTGTAAACTTTATTTTTAACATGACATCGAGTATGAAAGAGGTTTTTGCATTGTATCTCTTCTTCTTCTTTACTTTGTGCACTAAGAGCTCTTCTAGTAACCAAAAGTTCTCCTTCCACTGGATACTCCGCATCATATGCATCCTCCAAAGGCAGCATGGTATCTTCCTCCTCTTCATCTTCCGACTCGATATCTCCATTGGCATTTATGATCATCAATCGCTTGTTTAGACATTGGCTAGTAATATGACCCCTACCTTGGCAAAGCATTTAATATTTCTAGAAGGTGTAGGTTTGGCTTTTCCCTGTATTTGAGTGTTGCCAATTTTGTTGTCCTTAGATGGCTCGGCCTTGGGCTTGAGATGGGGCCGGTCCTCTATTTTGCTTCCACTTGGTCTCCATGTTGATGAAAATGAGTTCTGCCCCCTCTGAGAAACCCCCTTCCGTTTGAGTTGTTGCTCCACTTTAATGGTCGTGTGTATCATATCTGACAACTCCACATAATGTTGCATCTCAACCACGTCAGCAATGTCTTTGTTTAAGCCGTGCAAAAACCTAGCCATAGTTGCTTCCCGGTCTTCCTCCACGTTAGCCCGGATCATAGCTACCTCTATTTCCTTGAAATAATCATCAACGCTCTTGAACCTTGAGAAAGACGTTGCAACTTCTAAAATAAATCCTTGTGATAGTGACTCGGAATGAAACATTTTCTCATAAGCGCTTTCATCTCCTCCCAAGTCTTAATGGGATGCTCTCTGTTTCTCCTCATGTTTAACACAAGTTAATCCCACCACACAATAGCATAATCAATAAATTCAATGGCAGCCAACTTTACCTTCTTCAATTCAGAATAATTATGACAATCAAACACCAATTCCATACCTTTTTTCCACTCCAAATAGGCTTCAGGATCGTTGTTGCCTTGGAATGATGAAATTTTCACCTTGATGCTTCCCAAGTTGTCATCATGCCTATTCTCATATCTAACTCTTCTCTCTTCATTCTCACGCCCAAACCTGCCCCGGTTCATGTAGGGACCCCCATATTCATCTTCTTGGCCATCTTCCTCGTACTCCTCATAATTAACCCTAGGTGGAACACGCCTCCTACGCTGAACATTGGGAATGTTTTGTGGTGTTTCCCTCTGGGCTCCGGCCTCTACCCTATCTATTCGATCCTGGATCTCATCAAACTTCAACTCTAATTTCCCAAACTTCTCCTCCAACGACTTAAAGAAAAGTTTAAAGTCGATCGGTTGTTGAGCTTCCTCGGCTATAGCTTCTTTTTGGCTTTGAGACATGGTGTAAACCTGCAAAAAAAAAAAAAAAAAAAAAGTTAGAAAAAGCCTCCCAAGGCACTCCCTCGCATGTTTCACTCAAGATTAGGGCACTCACACTCGTGTTTCACATACTTCGCTTTTACCCTCTTATGAACTTAAACACTCTGGCCTTTTTCCACTCTTAGTCTCCTCTTTTAATTCTCTATTGAACTCAAACAAACTAATCTAGATTCCCTGCAACTTTTCAAGATTTGAACCACACAAACCACACTAAGTTGATTAATAAAGAGAAGGAATCAATTGGCTAAAAGAACAAAGATCAGGAAAAAAACTAATGATTTAAACAAGAAGAACACACTAGGGACGAAATTAATGATTTTTTTTAATTTGATAAGCAGCGTCAAGAACTTACTATTTGCAATCAAGCTCGAATTCTGAGTTTTTTTTTTATTTTTGCTTTGTAATATGCTGGAAATAACAAGCTTGCACGAAATCAAAATAAGGAATAACCCAGAATAGTTCGGCCAAAAGTATAGAACAACCAATCAGAATTTTTTTTTTTTGGCTAAAAACACTATTTAAGGATAGATCAAACCTATCTTAGAACCCAAAGCTCTGATACCAACTGATATAAACCTCACCAAGAATAGTGAAACCCGGAACGAAGATTGGAATTAAAAATCCTAGGATCTTCAAAGAACATATTTTTTTGGTGAACTTTGACCCATTATCTATAGAAGATAAGAACCAAAGGTATGTTAAGATAGACGCCACACTCAAGAATAATTAAGAACAAGATTTGAAGAGTGATAAGCCTGGTTTTGAACGCCACAAGAAATTCTTGATAAGTTCAGAAAAGTTCTCTAAGGAATTAAAGAGGAAAACTCTTTCCCTAAAATATTATTTCAATCTCAATAATATATTGTCCCCTTGCTTGGGTGTTAAAACACCCTTAAATAGACTGAGTACAACCCTTACACGTACAACACCCTTAAGGAAAAGAAAACAAAATAATTAGGTAATTGAACTGCCTTACAATTAGGAAACTAATTGATATCCAAATAAGGAAATAGAATAAAACTGACAACTAATTAACTAAAGAAAAGGAAAATTAAAATTAGGAAACAAGGAAAATTGCTCCTTATTTCGAAAACTGGAAATAGAAAATCAGCCTAGATGCCACACGCCCAAGAAGCTTGCTTCTCGCCCAATTCTTCTATTCAGCCTTCTCGATTGCTTTGATGACATGGACTAAGGCTTGTGCATCATTTGGTGAAGCAGAAGTCGTTACAGAAGATAGTACTATAGTACTCTGTAGAGTAATTATAATGCAAGCGTGTGTATATGTTATTTGAATTGCCTATTAATATAGGGGTCGAAACTTTCATTAATCGCACGCGAAAGTTCTGACACGAGTAATTTATTACCTTTGAATGATATGTATTAATTTTAAGGTCATAAACACCTCAACACCACAGAAAAAACAAAATTAATTAAAAAACTTCTCTTGAATTATAATCTATATAACACTGTCTTTTAATCTTCAAAACATAACATACGTTCACTCTGAATTATGAATCACTAATAAAAATGCTCAATCATTCAGTTTTTTAACAAAAAAAGGGCTCATATCGCATAATTTTAACATATTTTGGTAATCTTAAATGTTCTTTAAAAAATACTACAAATTAAAAATTAAATCCTTTTAAGTAATTTTCTTTTCATTAATTAATTAGAATTTAAAATTTAAAATTTTGTTTTATTGTTTTATTTTAGTTATTATCATATTAAATTAAAATTAAAATTTATTTTAAAAAATATAAATCTAAGAATCATGGATAGAAGAGTAATTGTGCACCAAACCGTTTCGCAATAATCAATATTTGTGTGCATATGGCGATGCAGTCAGAAACATTTAATAGAAGGAGCATTTTGTTAACAATTCATAGTTTGGCAAGAGGTGTTATATTTTCAAGATTGGAGGGACAAAGTGTTGCGAGGGGTAAAATGTTACACGGGTCAAAGTTCAAGGGTAACTTTTATAATTAATCCAAAAAAAGTTAATTTTGAAGATATAGGCGTTGTTCATTTCAAAAATCAAGTTATAACTCAAGTTTTACTACTAGAGTGTTTTCTCACACAAAAATTCAAATTTAACTTTTTTATTACAGTGTTTTTCTCTCACATACACAACTCAAGTTCTAAACTTGAATTGTGAAGTGAACAAGACCATGATTTTGGGCTTATAACCGTATAACTAATTTTTTTTTCTTTTCTCTGGTTATGAAAGCATTCATGCAATAGTTTTTTTTTTTCCTAACAGAGAAACTCCATTCAACAACTAAGTCCATACATATTTAAATATAGTTGGAAATGACCACCAAATACAAGGGTATTCAACCACAGACAAAGACTGGATCCATCAATGAAAATGAATGAAACGTAAAAACAAACACAATTTCGAGACAATAGAAAAAGACATACTCAACACATTAATAACTTGGGGCAACAAACACTCATTTGATATAAAATATTGAGCAACCCTATTTGTCCTAAAAGGGATTAATCCCCATCAGCGACAAAAGTGGGCCCCACTTGCGGGGTCTACTTTTTTGTGTCTATAAAGATAAATTCTCATCGGGATAAAAGGAATTTTCCTAAAACGTTACAATGGATGGATAAAAACTAGTTGATCAATACAAAAAGACCTATGGTACCAGTGTCACTTATAATGCTATATAGGATCAAATCTAACAGACAAAAACTAACAGACTAAAACTACTACTTTTGTAAAAGAGTGAGGCAAGAACTTTTGTTATTAAAAAAAATACATAATTGATTGCCTTTATAATAACTTTACTATTATATCCCGCCATTGATTACCAAAGAATATGTAATTTATGGAAAATAATTGTAACACCCTGAAGAATTAAATGAGATTAATTAAGGTAATTGAGATTATTAGTGTGCCTAATCTGATTTAATTAATTGAGTTTTGATTAATAAATGTTTCTGACGTGTAATTTAAATAGTTCCAAGGTATTTAAATTATTCTCAGTAATTTATTTTAACCCAGAAGTGTGTATGAGCGCATTTCTAGACTGCTCTTTTAAAATATTGACACTTGTCCATTTTCTTTTCTTTTCTTTTCCTTTTCTTTTTCTTTTCCTTTCCTTTCCTTTCTCTTTCCTTTCCTGTGCACACTCCATCTCTCCCTTCACTCTCATTCCCGTGCTCTCTCTTTCTCTCTTTTCCCGTTTTTGTCCCAATCGAACGGATCTTGAACCAAGGAAATATTTAAAGAAGTTTTCAATGCCAAGAGAAGGATTCAAGGTAAGATTTCTGAAAAACCCTCTCTTGAATCTTGGATTTTTGAATTTCAAAACCCATCTTTGGTTCAAAATAGATTTTCATGGATTTTGAGTAAATCATGGTAGAAATTGGAGATCTTGGGTTCTTTGGACTTGGTTTAGTACCTAGAACCCGGATCTAGTGGTTTTTCTTTGAAATATTTCGATTTGGGACTGAGATTACAGGTTTTCAGAGAGCTTTCCGTGAGCTTCTCTCGCGCAGCTGGTGCCACCGGTCGACCTGTCTGGTCAACTGGATCACATGGTAACCGGTCGACCGGTGCTGTCAACCGGATTGCATTGGCCTGACTGGTCGACCTGTTCGGTCGACCGGAGTGCACACCACCGGTCGACCAGTGGTAATGCACTGTTCTGTCACTGGTCGACCGGTTGACACGGGGTTTGACCCTGTTTGGCCTGAAATTGTTGTTTTGACCTCTGTTTTAAGGGAGAACCTAAATTAGCTTCATTTGGGGACTTAAGATAAATGGATTAGCATCTTTAATCATTGATTTGAGATTGAAAACTCTTGGAATGATAATTTGAAACATGGAAATGGATTAGGGCACACTAATAGGAAATTCTTGGTTGGAAATTGAGATTCGATTGCTTTAGGAATGACAATTGATCCTAAAGTGTTGTCTTGTATCAATGATCACTGAGGATTCAGACTGAAGGGGCTTGAGGAAGCGGAAGACAGAAAAAGGCAACGCAAGTCCCAGGTTTGATAGTGCGAGGTAGGATTATCTATCCCTTTTCCTTGTGAGCCTGATTTTCAAAAAGAATTTTGGCCTTAGAAATGTTTTAAAGAAAAGAGGTTGGGTTGCGAAAGAAAAACTCTTCGAAAACCATGGCTTGTTTAGTTTATGGAATCCATGGCTTGTCCAGTCATGGAACCTCATGGCTTGCCCAGTCATGGGGCCCGCGGCTTGAGTAGTTCGTGGGGTCATAATAATGATTTCAGAAAGTTAATGAATGATTTTTTAAACAAAGAGATCTTGTGAACTGGTAAGAGAGTCTATTGCTGTAAGCCTAGATAGGATGCGTAGAGTGCATCCTCGGGGGTAGAACCTGAAACTCAGTCCGGGTAGGCGAGGCACTTGGTTATGTAAGTAATTTGTACTAATTACTTGCTGAAGCCTGTAATATGGAGATTTTACATTTATTCCTTTGAGAAAAATGATGTGAGGTTCCAACTGTCTGTTGGAACTGAATGTCTATTTATTCATTTACCCGTTTATTTATTTACTCGCACATTTATATGTTCATTTATTTTTAAGTCATTTCAAATTATATCCTACTGGGCCTTTCGCTCACATTTCAATGTTTTAAAATGTTAACCCCTCCCAGGAGATTCTAGGAGCGGTGTACAGTAGCTGGATATTTGCTATGCAGTAGCTGAGTTGTGCTGCTATTGGAACAAGAGACGACTGTGTTCATCCTCTGACATAAATATAAGGAATCGAGAATTCTGTAAACTCATGTAATATTTAGATTAACTAGACTGTGGTTGATGTCTGTTGTAATTGATTATTTACATGTTCATGTATGTACAATGTCATATATCCTGTGGGTGGAGCCCTGTGTGTTGTCAGAGGCTCAGGATTTTGTAATTTATTTATATTTTAATGGAGTTAAGTGGGGCTCGTCTGGAAATCTGCCTTATTAATCCCTAATCGAGCTCCACGTCACCCACCCCATTTGGGGGGCGTGACAGAGTGGTATTAGAGCCCTAGGTTAAGAAACCCCAGGATTATACATACATGTGTGACATCAGTAATCCACTGAACAGTCTAGTTTTATTTCAGTTAAAGGAAATGGCGCCTCACCGTAGACCAGCTAATCAACCGGCACAATAGAATTTGGGATTTCTGGATGCCAAGTATGCTGCCTTTCAAGACATGGCCACTAGAGCTCAAAACGAGCGGCCGGTTGAGGATAGGAAGCTAGGTTACTTCCGGGAATTTAGGCTTGTGCCTATCCCCTCGTTTAATACTGAGGGAGGACCCTAAGAAGCAGAGTTCTAGTTTGACTCCATAGTCAAGCACTTGAGTACTATGGGAGTCCCAGATGAATACTGGGTGGAATTTACGGTATACAAGATGGAGGGCTTAGCAAATACTTGGTGGAAACAGGTCAAAAGAAGAATAGATGTTGCAGGACTGACCTGGGAGCAATTTGAGACACTGTTAAATGAGCAGTACTTCCCCCAGAGTTATAGGGATGAAAAAGTGCTGGAATTCATGTATATACTGCAAGGTGACATGTTTGTAAGGGAGTATGAGGCCAAGTTTAATGACCTATCCCGATTTGCGCCATCTTTGGTGGAATCTGAACACCTTAGATGTCTTAAGTTTGAGAAGGGCCTCAAGAACTCTGTGAGGAGACCATTGGTGGCTTTGAGAATTTGGAATTTCTGGGATTTAGTGGTTGCTGCTACTAGGGTGGAGCAGGATAGCATAGCCTATCACCAAAGTAAAGAGCTAGCTGGATGAGTTTCAGCTTCTGGCGGACCATTTGCTTCTGGCGGGCCCCAGCGGAGTGGTAGAAGGAACCGCAACCAGAGACATCTTGGAGGGGGAGTGATTAGCGGTGGTAGTAGTTCATCAGGAAGTGACAAAAGTGCTCCATACGGGCCCAAGTGTCACTATTATGGGCAGGTGGGCCATATAAGGAGGAATTGTCCTAATCGGCCGCCGGCTCAACAAGCCCAAAGTGACGCTTTATACAGTCAGGAGGGGCCACCACAGTATATGCTACCCTATCAGCCACAGCAGATGCCATACCCTCATGTGCCAACTTATCAACCACCTCAGTATACACAAGATCAGCCCCAAGCGCCGAGACCGGTACAACCACCTCCGCTGCAACAATATAGGCCAGCGACCCAACGGCCTAATGTTGGTGATAAAGGGCAAGGGAAAGTGCAGGGGCAAGCTTATGCCCTGGCAGGAGGCAGTTCAGGAGGTCAGACCAGCAACGTGGTGGTTAAGGGTATGATTCTAATCTCTCATTCTTTTGCTCACGTGTTGTTTGATACAGGTGCCACACACTCGTTCATATCAAGTTCTTTTGTTCGGACTTTGAAACTGAAATCTGAGAATTTAGAAGTCCCGATGACTTTAAACTCCACACTGGGATGTGTAGAGGTGTTGAGTGTGTGTAGATTGTGTGAAATCACGATTGGGAGTGAGCAAATGAGAGCTAACTTAATTATCCTTCTTATGAGTCTATTTGACGTGGTCCTCAAAATGGATTGGTTGTCAGAATACGGTGCAATTGTTGATTGTTACTGTAGGAGAGTGACTTGGATGACTAAGTCTGGAACAGTGATTTCTTATCATGCAGATATGAATCTAGTCCTGGGAGAACGACTATTGAAGTACAGTGTTGGGGGACGGAGGAATCTAGCATGTTTTTCTTCGCTTCTTGCTTTGAAAGGTGAACCTGAGGTAATTGGAGATAGTGCGGGAATTCCTGTAGTGGATGAGTTCGCAGATGTGTTTCCTGAGGATTTGCCTGGTTTACTGCCAGATCGGGAGATTGAATTCGGTATTGATTTGATACCGGGGACGGCGCCTATCTCTATTCCTCCATATCGGATGGCATCTGCGGAGATGAAAGAGTTGAGAAAGTAGCTTGAAGAGATAGCAGAGAAGGGATATATTCGAAATAGTACTTCACCTTGGGGTGCACTGGTGCTATTTGTGAAAAAGCACGACAGATCTCTTCGGTTATGCATTGACTACCGTCAATTGAATAGGGTAACTGTGAAGAACAAATACCCACTGCCAAGGATCGACGAGCTATTCGATCAGTTGGGTGGATCACAGTTTTACTCTAAGATTGACTTGAGATCTGGGTACCACCAATTGAAAATTAAGGAGGATGACATTCTGAAGACTGCTTTTATAACTCGGTATGGACACTTCGAGTTTCTTGTAATGCCTTTTGGGCTGACGAATGCCCCGGCGGCATTCATGGACTTGATAAACCGTGTTTTCTGACCGTATTTTAATCAGTTCGTAATTGTCTTCATTGACGACATACTGGTTTACTCAAAGACTTGGGAAGAACATGAGCAGCACTTGAGAATTGTTCTTCAAACTCTTCGTGAACACCAGTTGTATGCTAAGAAGGAGAAATGTGACTTCTGGCTGACAGGAGTGAAGGTTCTTGCGCATGTAATTTCAGGACAAGGAATCTCTGTCGATCCTTCTAAGATTGAGACTGTGCTACAGTGGGAAAGGCCGAAGAATGTAGCAGAGATTCACAGTTTCCTCAGACTTGCAGGGTACTATCGGCGTTTCGTGAAAGACTTCTCGAGTATTGCTGCACCGATGACTCGGTTGACCAAGAAAGGAGTCAAATTCCAGTGGGACGCTGAATGTGAAAATACTTTTTAGGAATTGAAGGTCAGACTGACAAGTGCACCAGTCTTGACTATTCCTGATAATGAAGAACCATATGAGGTGTATTCTGACGCATCGGGGAGTGGGCTTGGCTGTGTCTTAATGCAAGAGGGACGTGTGGTAGCGTACGCATCTCGCCAATTAAGACCACATGAACGGAATTACCCCACTCATGATTTGGAGCTGGCAACGGTAATATTTGCTCTGAAGATATAGAGATGTTATCTCTATGGAGCAAAGTTTCAGGTCTTTTCTGACCACAAAAGTCTGAAGTACTTGTTTACTCAGAAAGACTTGAATTTCAGGCAAAGGAGATGGGTGGAGTATATGGAAGATTACAATTTCACTCTGCAATATCATCCTGGAAAAGCTAATGTGGTGGCTGATGCCCTTAGCATGAAGACGACAGGGACTCTGGCGTCAGTAGCTTTGGAAGATTGAAAAAGGACTAAAGTGGTGAGTGAGTATAATCTTCAGTTCTACGAAGATTATAACCAGGCTACGGTGTATAATCTGGGCTCTACACCGGATATTGTGCAACGGGTTAAGCAGAATCAATTGCAAGATCCACACCTCTAAGGAATCTGGATTCGAATCCAGAATGGAGAACAACTCTAGGATTGGAGAATCCGAGAGGATGGAGCCTTGTATTTCCGCAACCGCCTTACTGTTCCTAAGGCGGATGAGGTAAAGAAGACGATTCTGTGAGAGGCTCACAAATCGAAGTTTGCTATACATCTGGGAAGTACAAAGATGTACCAGGACCTGAAAAGACAGTACTAGTGGAGAGGCATGAAAAGAGACGTTCGTGAGTATGTCTCGAAATGTGTGACTTAGCCCCGGATTAAAGCTGAGCATCAGAAGCCAGCAGGAGAGTTGCAACCTCTTCCTGTCCCTGGATGGAAATGAGAGCACATCACTATGGATTTTCTGATGGGGCTACCGAGAACCGAGCTGAAGCACGATGCCATCTAGGTGGTGGTAGACAGGTTGATGAAGTCTGAGCACTTCATACCGTTCCGTGCGACGTATTCTCAGAAGATTCTATCAGAATTGTACCTGGAGCACATCATGAGACTACACGGAGTGCCACTGTCTATCACGTCCGATCGTGATACCCGCTTCAGTGCAAGGTATTGGAGGAGTTTTCAGGAAGCCATGGGAACAGACTTGAACTTTAGCACAGCATTTCATCCTCAGACTGATGGGCAATTTGAAAGAGTAATTCAGATTCTGGAGGATATGCTTCGTGCTTGTATTCCGGAATTTGGTGGAAACAGGAAGAAATACCTGCATCTTGCTGAGTTTGTGTACAACAACAGCTATCAGGCCAGTATCGGTATGGCACCATTTGAGGCTCTCTATGGTCGGCCTTGTAGGTCACCTGTTTGTTGGTTGGAACCAGAGGATCGACTAAGTACTGGACCGAAGGTCATTCAAGAGAACAATGAGAAGATAGCCGTGATTCGGGAATGACTGTTGACAGCTCAAAGTCGTCAGAAAAGCTATGCTGATAGAAGGCGTAGGCCTTTGGAATTCCAGGAAGGCGACTTTATTTTACTGAGGGTTTCCCCACGCAAGGGAGTTGTTCGGTTTGGTGTGAAAGGGAAACTTGCACCAAGGTATATGGGACCATTCCCGATCGTGCAACGAGTCGGAGTGGTGGCTTATCGGTTGGCTTTACCGCCTGAATTATCTCACATGCATGACGTGTTTCATGTCTTCATGCTTTGGAAATGTCAACCTGAGCCAGAAGCTGTAGTGCAGTGGTTTGAAGTCCCGATACAGTATGACGCGTCATACGATGAGGCACCAGTTCAGATTCTTGACCGGAAAATAAAGAGTCTGCATCATCGTGAGATCCCGTTAGCAAAAGTATTATGGCAGCACCATGGAGTTGAAGAAGCGACATGGGAGCTTAAAACGACGATGCAAGAGCAGTATCCGCATCTATTTGTGCTTTGAGGTAGGCCTTAATTTCGGGGACGAAATTGCCTAAGGGGGGTGGAGCTGTAACACCTTGAAGAATTAAATGAGATTAATTAAGGTAATTGAGATTATTAGTGTGCCTAATCTGATTTAATTAATTGAGTTTTGATTAATAAATTTTTCTGACGTGTAATTTAAATAGTTCCAAGGTATTTAAATTATTCTCAGTAATTTATTTTAACCCAGAAGTGTGTATGGGCACATTTCTGGACTGCTCTTTTAAAATATTGACACTTGTCCACTTTCTTTTCTTTTCTTTTTCTTTTTCTTTTCCTTTTCTTTCTTTCCTTTCTCTTTCCTTTCCCGTGCTCTCTCTCTCTCTCTCTTTCTCTTTTCCTCTTTTTTGTCCCAATCGAACGGATCTTGAACCAAGGAAAGATTTAAAGAAGTTTTCAACGCCAAGAGAATGATTCAAGGTAAGACTTCTGGAAAACCCTCTCTTGAATCTTGGATTTTCGAATTTCAAAACCCATCTTTGGCTCAAAATGGATTTTCATGGATTTTGAGTAAATCATGGTAGAAATTAGAGATCTTGGGTTCTTTGGACTTTGTTTAGTACCTAGAACCCGGATCTAGTGGTTTTCCTTTGAAATATTTCGATTTGGGGCTGAGATTGCATGATTTTAGACTGGTTTCCGCAAGCTTCTCTCGCGCAGCTGGTGCCACCGGTCGACCGGATCACATGGTAACCAGTCGACCAGAGCGGTCGACCGGATTGCATTGGCCTGACCGGTCGACCTGTTCGGTCGACCGGAGTGCACACCACCGGTCGACCGGTGGTAATGCACTATTCTGTCACCGGTCGACCGGTTGACACGGGGTTTGACCCTGTTTGGCCTAAAATTGCTGTTTTGACCCATGTTTTCGGGGAGAACACAAATTAGCTTCATTTGGGGGCTTGAGATAAATGGATTGGCATCTTTAATCCTTGATTTGAGATTGA
Organism: Morus notabilis; assembly: GCF_000414095.1. Classification (NCBI taxonomy): domain Eukaryota; kingdom Viridiplantae; phylum Streptophyta; class Magnoliopsida; order Rosales; family Moraceae; genus Morus; species Morus notabilis. The sequence goes on along the minus strand of NW_010358752.1, from coordinate 181,939 downwards.
AAACCCTTGGAATGATAATTTGAAACATGGAAATGGATTAGGGCACACTAATAGGAAATTCTTGGTTGAAAATTGAGATTGGATTACTTTAGGAATGAGAATTGGTCCTAAAGTGTTGTCTTGTATCAGTGATCGCTGAGGATTCAGACTGAAGGGGCTTGAGGAAGCGGAAGCCAGAAAAAGGCAATGCTAGTCACAGGTTTGATAGTGCGAGGTATGATTTTCTATCCCTTTTCCTTGTGAGCCTAATTTTCAAAAAGAATTTTGGCATTGGTAATGTTTTAAAGAAAAAGGGTTGGGTTGCGAAAGAAAAACTCTTCGAAAATCATGGCTTGTTTAGTTTATGGAATCCATGGCTTGTCCTGTCCATGGAATCCATAGCTTGTCCAATCATGGAACCTCATGGCTTACCCAGTCATGGGGCCCGCGGCTTGAATAGTTTGTGGGGTCATAATAACAATTTCAGAAAGTTAATGAATGATTTCTTAAACAAAGAGATCTTGTGAACTGGTAAGAGAGTCAATTGTTGTAAGCCTAGATAGGATGCGTATAGTGCATCCTCGGGGGCAGAACCCGAAACTCGGTCCGGGTAGGCGAGGCACTTGCTTAGGTAAGTAATTTGTACTAATTACTTGCTGAAGCCTGTAATATGGAGATTTTACATTTATTTCCTTTGAGAAAAATGATGTGAGGTTCCAGCTGTCTGTTGGAACTGAATGTCTATTTATTCATTTACCCGTTTATTTATTTACTCGCACATTTATATGTTCATTTATTTTTAAGTCATTTCAAATTATATCCTACTGGGCCTTTCGCTCACATTTCAATGTTTTAAAATGTTAACCCCTCCCAGGAGATTCTAGGAGCGGTGCACAGTAGCTGGATATTTGCTACGCAGTAGCTGAGTTGTGCTGCTGTTGGAACAAGAGAGGACTGTGTTCATCCTCTGACATAAATGTAAGGAATCGAGAATTCTGTAAACTCATGTAATATTTGGATTAACTAGACTGTGGTTGATGTCTGTTGTAATTGATTATTTACATGTTCATGTATTTACAATGCCATATATCCTGTGGGTGGAGCTCTGTGTGTTGTCAGAGGCTCGGGATTCTGTAATTTATTTATTTTTTAATGGAGTTAAGTGGGGCTCGTTTGGGAATCTGCTTTATTAATCACTAATCGAGCTCCACGTCACCCACTTCGTTTGGGGGGCATGACAATAATTAATTACAAAAACTTGAAGGGATTGTAATTATTTTTGGCAAGATTAGTAAGAGAGAAAGAAAGCAGGGATGTAAGAAATATATAATTTGGATTTAGTTCACATATACGTTTTATGTGCACAATAGTATAATGTCATATTAATTAGAATATTTTATTTGATTTAAAAGTCCTCTCTCTCTCAAGTGGTTCGGTTATTCAATTTTGGGATCCCTTTTTAGAGCTTGAATTTGGCACTACCCATGGCTAGTCGCCAAACTCTCGGCCCTTGAAACAGTGGTTAAGGTCATGTGGGTCTAGTAGGCCTTTGATAGGTGTGGTTTGTGGGCAATTGAGGCGTAGATCTGACGTGTTGGAGTATGGTGGCGCCGCTGTTCTAAGGTCTCAGCCCCCTCATCAATATGGTTCAAGGGAGGGGTGGCAGGTATCTTGAGGCAATTGGTATTGAAGGTGGAGGCGCGGCGGCTTCCGCTGGTGCGAGGAGTAGGAGGTTTTTGGCCAATCTCTGGTGTGGAAACTTTGTTCGGGTTGCTTTCACTTTCGTTTTTGCTGACGGTGGGCGTGATTGTTGTGTAATAACTTTGCTCAGATCTAGGTTCTTTAGCCTCCATACCGTGGTGTGGTGACTTCTATGAAAAGGTTTGAATCATATCACTTTCAATGAATAAGAAGACAATTTTGTCCCAGACAACCAGATATGGTTACTAATTGATTAACTATTGTTAATCGGTGATTAATTAAAGGATTGAGAATTTAGATATAGATGAAGGGCAATATAAACTTTATACCACTTCAAACCAATATGAATCAAAAGAAATGATATAAAATAGTAAAAACCAACAAGCACTTCTTAGAAATGGTATATGGTGAAATTGACTGTCAATATTCTACAAAACGTTAATCTTTAAAGTAGGCTGGGTTTTCTTAATTTTAAGTAATATAAATGGACTAGGTAAAAATATGAGCTTGCTACTAAATTTAAATAAGATTGGTTATATTTACACACCAAAAATTTATAGATTGTTCCCAATAATTATATTCTTTTAATAAAGATTTAAAAAATCTATCTTTTTATAGATATTATTTTTATAACACCTAATTTAACAATTTCGTACCACAACTCTAACTTTAAGCTTCATTTGAATTATAAAATAATATAATCCCTTTCAGCTAGTATATTGTTATATTTCCTCTTTAAAAGTAGGAAAAATCATGTAAATGGTTGTTTTTTGATCAATTTTTTTTAATAAATGGCTAAACTTTTTATTTTTTAAACAAATGGTCAAACTTTTTTTTATTTTAGTAAAATGACCAATTTTTTCAATAGTCAATCAATGATTGACCGACAGTCAAGCAATGATTGTCTGATTCATTATTATAATTTACCAATAATTTACCATTAATAAATATGTAATATGTTGATTAAAATTGATTAATTATTAATTGATTTCAATTAACTATTAATTGATATTGATTAATAATGAAAACTATCAAATTAATCAATAATAAACTTAAGTAAATCAATAATTAATAAAAGAAACAACCATTTTTCTAATTTTACAAAATTTTGATTATATTTTTAAAGAAATCCTTAAAAAATAGTCATATATGTTGTTATCACTTAAAATTATTGTAATTCATTAATCTTTTTTTATTTATTCATCAATTGTCTTTTGTCGTGTTGAGTGGGTTATAGTTTCCTTTTATGCTGTGTTTGGTACAATGGATACACAAGAGGAAAGAATGAGAAGTAAAATATTTAAGTGAAGGAAGTGAAATAGTAGAATGAGGATTTTCTCTTATATTGTTTAGTAGAAGAAAAATAAAAGTGAAGGAAAAATGAAATCTAGTACATTTTACCATAACACCTATACAAAAAATATGATGAATGATTAAGGCTAAAATAGTTATTGAGACACCTCCTTTTATACTATGTACATACACATTCTTAAACCACCCTATATTTTACTTGTTACACCCCTCTTAAAATTTTTTTAAAAAAATCTTACAAATAAATCACTTATAATTCTACTTTTTACATACACATTTTTAAAACACATTTATTCTATTTGTTACACCCATTTTAAAAATTTTTTAAAAAGTATATACAACTAAATTGTATTGCTTTATCCTCTTCTCATCGCACCAGCAATCAAACTTATCATTTTCTCTCTCTTTTTTCATATATAGGAAATTGAAGTGTTTTCTTTTTTTCTTCCTTAAAGAGATATGGTTAATAAGAACATTGATTTTCAACTTTTTTTGTCGTTCCAACTTTTTTTTTTTTGCACAGAAAATTAATGAATATTATTCTTCGTACTGTAATATAACTACAATCCCCAACGACAAAACAACTAGAAAGCCACAAAAACTAGTATTCTGTAATTTTGTGTATTATCGCTTCCATTAAGATCAAAACATATGGAATATGCCGAGTTATCATTAGAGTGTAAAAGACATATGCAACCAAAAAAAAACGTTCCATATTCAATCATGAAACTCTCCGAGTCATAGTCAAACTTCGTTTTGAAGACACTTTATTATTTTATTCGTTTTTTTAAGCCGACTCAGTTTATATATCAGAATGATCGACAAAGGCTATGCAGCCCATTACGCATTCTTTGATTGCTTTCACTTTGATCAGAAATTATAGACAACCACAATAATAGAGAAATTGATTATACTCAAACGGATGCAATCAGTAAAAAATAAGAATTATGGTCTGTAAGTACTCAATCAGTAATAAAATAAGAGGAAGAAATTTTTTTCTCTTCAAAAATCTTTTAGCAAATCACGAATTTTTCAAAAGTAATGATGTAACCATCAAAAATTAAATTAAAAACAACAAGACTTTTAAAGGTAAAATTTAACCACGTACATTTTGTAGGGAGATTCTTCATATTGGAATTCATTCCTATTCTTTTAAAAAAGTAGAGAACAACAAATTTTAGAAGACGATACATTTCCTTTTAATGGTAGGGTGTACCGAGCATTTTTTTTTTTAAATACTATTGTCTTTAAAAGTAATTTTATTAATGAATATTATAGTAATATTAAAAAGGGGTGTGTAAAAAGTAAAAAAAAAAATATCAATAGACGCGCCCATGGTTATTTTCATTTATTTGTTAAATTTTTTTCATACGCGTTTCTTTCTAAAGTTGTAAGGATTAAAAATTAGTGGGCTACATGAATTTCTTTCTTCTTTCTTTCCTCATTTTCTCTCAAACAAATAACTCAAGATGTCATTTTCCTTTTCAAAATGTTTTCTGCTTTTGTTCAATAAAGTTCTACACAATCACAAAAGAACAAATGGTCCACATTAGTGCTGGAACTTTGGACGGGCCGCCCGCGACCGCCCGAAAAGCCCAAGGATTTGCCCGAGCCCGAACCCGACCCGCCCGAGCCCGAATTTCACTTTGAACGGGCCGCGGGCTTGTATTCGGCGGCCCGAGCCCACCCGAATTGCCCGAATTTTTTAAACTTTTTTTTTAATATTAAGTTATTTATATATATATTAGTATTACAATTTATATATATATATATATTA